>NC_044579.1:22180000-22369848 GCF_901933205.1 Camarhynchus parvulus
GAATCAAATATTCTTAGTTATTCAGATCATTAAGGGGCTTTCGGCCATACTTGAAAATGAAGACTAAAATGTTGTTTATGGTAATGATGAAGTTCAAATACAGTAACATTTAAGAGGCTAATTAATTGGGTCTTACAAGAAATTTGGATATGACAGCCCTTTTAGGACTTCATTGAGTAGTTTAGTAGTACATACTAGAATAAGGTAATAAATTACTTAAGAGATAAGCATTACACAGAGATTTGGGGAAACAAAAAGTGCTGCAGGTTGTAACACTCCCTGTCTGTGACCACATGGACCTATGAATTTTGAATATAATGGGGAAAAAACCCAAACCTTATCCTTCAGCATATTCTATTTTCCATAACTGAAGAAAACAAGAGACAGTTCACAAAATTTCCAGACATCATTAATGCAATTCCAATAAACCAGAAAGTGTGCCTCTCTGCCTTACGGAGCAAAGCTATTTGAAAATACTTAAAAGCAAACATTTTTCTGTCCAAAATGGTGATTTTTATTGTACCCTATGATAGACATCTCAGTGTGAACAACCTGCTGCAAAGCTAACAAATTGTGTATGCATATTTAATACACACATTCAGTTCTGTAACTAACAACCTCCTAAACACTCTGATGTTGCCTCGTATTTGTTTTTCCTTGGAAAACTTTGGGGAGTTTGTTTTTTTGGGAGCAGGGTAGGTTCCCCCTTCTATTCAGAGCAAACAATTTACTGAAAGAAATTGTTATTTTCTGATTTTCTGCTGAGTGAAAAGTGAGAACCAGAACTGCTCCTGTAATCTTTCTCCCCTTCCTCACAAACATGTAGGGAAAAGGAGTGGGGGTGGAGGGGGCTTGGTTTTGTTTTTAAAATGAGAAGCAGCAGAGCACAGTGAAATAGATGAGGTAAGACAAGAAACTGAAATCATTATCTTTGGTTGCATTTGGTCCTATAAATAACAGGATGCTCAGGGCACGTGGGGAGCTTTGTACACACCTCCTGTATCCCACCTCCATCTCCCACCAGAATGCACCTTCAGACCACGAGTCCAGGTTGTGGTTACAGCACCAAGCTTTGCAAGTGCGTGCACGAGGTACCCACAAAATGCTTTTTAACTTAAAACTTGCTTACCATAGAAAAACAGAGAGCAAGGAGAAAGCAGCACGAGGTTCCTGCTGAAATAAACCCTTTTTCCCTTCCCTCTACCGACCAGGTGGAGGAAAAAAAAACATATCAGATATTAACTGCATACAGCGCCAAGACATCTTACCTCATTTATTAACACTGCCTTATAGGCTTTGAAAATACCAAATATTAAGAAACAAGGTATATAAAGTAATAAGCGAAAACTTAAGCACTCGAATATCAATATAAATAACATTAAAATGCCTATTTTTAACCACCAGCTACGGGGAGCTCGTGGCTTCTGTTATCCAAAAATGTTCTCTGCAGCCCTCCAGTGGTCAAAGGCACAGCAGAGCCCAGCGAGAACGACCCCGTTTTGTCTGATGAGCCGCCGGCAGGTTAAAAGACATCTCCCACGAAATAAAACCTCCCGCGCTTGTCTAAAGAAAAGGTCCTTTTAAAGGAGACAATTACCTTGAATTACATTAGGAAGTAAAGAGGAGGAAAGTAACTCCTCTCCATCAAAATGTTACGTGTTGTATGTTAATCTGCCCAGAAAACACGGCATTCCCACCAGGACACCAAGGCACGTTGGGTCAGTAACAGAAGGAGCAATTAATTTCCTACAGTCACTTTCTGCTATTCATACACGTACACGTAAACAAAGTCAAGTAACATTTGCTGGAAAAAATCAATTTTTTCACAAAGTTACGGCTCAAGCAGTTGGTTGGGGTTTTGTTAAGAAAACAAACACTGAAGTTTTCTCTTCTCTCTCAAACACATGCTTACAAATAAAATAAACACCAAAGCCCCATACAAAAATAAGAGCAACTGAAACGTTTGAAAAGAATATAAAAAATGATTGACACAGAGTTCTCAAAACTAAGTTTCTAAAACTCGGGGCTCCAAAGCCAGTCCTAAACGGCACGGAAACAATGCGAGCGAAAAGAAAACAAACAGAGGCAAGAAATCGCCGACACCTGCGCGACCGGAGCTCTCGGCAGGGGCACGGCTGGCGGGGAGACGGGAGCGGGCGGGAGCGCTGCGGAGCAGCGAGAGCCCCGCCGCACCTGCGGCACCGCGGCCAGTCCCATCCCGGCCTGGGCGAGCGGCAGCGCTTCTCCTTGCTCCGCTCCGGGCCTGGGCAGCTCCGGCGCTTCTGCTGCGCTCCCTCCGCCCGGCCCCGGCCCGTGCCCGACGCGCGGCTCCCGCAGCATCGCGGCGGCGGCAGCGGCGCCTCCCGCCCGGCCCCGGGACAGCCGCGCCCGCTGAGCGGCGGGCACCGCCGAGACCCCCGCCCCAACTTTGTGCCCCTCCCTGCGGGCAGCGGCGGCTCTGCCCCGCTCAGCCCCGCGCAGGGCGAGGAGCCGCGCCCGGCCCGCGCCCCGGTACCTGCCTTTGGCGGCGAGCAGGCTGCCCAGCCCCAGCGGGAGCAGCAGCAGCGCCGCCGGGCCCAGCAGCAGCAGCCGCGGCGCCTCCGCATCCCCGGCGCTGGTGGCGGCCGCCGGCCCGGCCCTGCCCGGCCCGGCTGTGTGCGCTGCGCTGCGGGCGAGCCGGCGGGCGGAGGCTGCTGCCGCCGCGCCGTCACTCGCCCTCGCTGCCAGCGCCGGGGCGGCTCCGGCCCCCGCCCGGGACCGCGGCGACGTCACGGCGAGGGCAGGCCCGAATATTCATGAGCCGGGGCAGCGGCCGGGGCCGGCGCCGCACCTGCCCGCGCAGGTGTCCCCGCACCCCCGCTGGTGTCCCGCGGTTGTCCCCGCACCCCCCGCAGGTGTCCCCGCACCCCCCGCAGGTGTCCCCGCAGCCCGCGGCGAGCCGGGAGCAAGGACACGGCAGAGCGGTGGAGAGGGGACGGAGAGGAGGAAAACGAGGTTTTTTGGTGAAGGATGCGGAGGGCACCGGGAAAGGGAGACACAAAGGTGGCGGCTGGAAGAAAGGAACGGAGGAGAAAAGATAAAATCACAATTCAGTAAAGTTGGAGGGAAACAGAAGACCTTGGAAAGCAAAGGCGGGTTGGACATGCTTCTGTGGGAGGAAAAGGACGAATCGCAAAGGTTTTGGTAAAGGGAAGAAATGAACGAGGAATGGACAAACCTCAGACACAGAGACTGCCCTGGCAAGGCTTGGCGCGATGCACAAAGATTACAAATTAAGATTACACATTACACTGCAAGCTCCATATAAACTGTGAGAGCCACAAGGGATCATTGTACCCTTCAAAGCTCCCTCCCTGCTTCAATTGCTCCCTCATCTGTGCTCTGTCCCATCAATTGCTTATCAGGGGATTCTTGTCGGTCCCTGGGCTGTGGGAGCGTGGTCATTCTGACAGAGCAGTGTCAGGATGCTCTCCTGAAATGTTCCCTGAGCACCTCGTACCTGAGGGCAACCCCAGGGCTGTCCCACAGAGTGCACTGTAACTCTGGCACCACAGACAACACAGCCATTGTATAAAATCGTTTGGGTTTAGGTCTCTGTCACTATTCGTCTCCATTATTTTTCCCTATATGTGGTGCTAGAAGCAAGAATCATTGAGCAAAATGCATTGAGTAGTTGGAATGCAGGATTCTATCCTCCTCCTGTCCACACACATAGAAAAATTGGGATGGGATACAGAGAGAAGAACCCAAGCCCTTTTCCAAACCAGAGATGTCATGCTTCATCTGCTAAGGAAGACAGATGGAAATACACATTTACTGTTATATTGCATTCAGACAAAAAATAAAGTCCAAATTAATACTGTTGGGACAAACTTCTAAAGCTCTTTTTGGCTGCTTGTCTAATTAGTTATGGAATCTGCTTTCCTGCAATCTCTATTGTGAGCTTGAGTAGAATAGTGTACAGAACAAACAGGGAAAATCAGAAGTAAAGTAACTTTAAATGCCAGAAAACTATACAGAAAAATAAAATTTTTGCCACCATTCACTTCTTTTAAAAACTTTAAAATCTATAGGACTGTTAATTTACAAATAAATAAATAAATGAAAATAGTGGCAAAGAGCATAAGCATTTTTTAACACAACATCCCACTTTGTGAAAGGCGAGAAATTCGACCTAACACTCGGCAATATATATAAATATTTCTATAAACACAGCATCATCATTCAGAAGAGGGTATTTTCCTACAGGCAAGCATCAAGACTTTGAGGGAGCTAAAATTGGGAAATATTGCATTTTTAGTATAAGCCTGTTATTAACAATCCCAAATAAAACTGATTTGGTGGTGGGATGTAGAGCGCAGGTTTGCAAGGCAGATGTTGTACAGCAAGAAGCATCTCCTCAGCCAACTTACAGGCTAAATAAATAAGCCAGATAACAGAAATATATAAAAAGGGATAAATGCTGCTCCGTTCCATGGGGAGGGAGCTGAAGCACAAAAGAAGAGGCCACACCAATAGATAACATTACAGTGGTGTCAGAATCTAATTTCAGCTCTGGTACCTTAATGAAAAACTCTCCTCCTTTTTACCTGCCTGTGTTTGTTTATTGATGTGACAGCCTGGGTGTTCTGCAGTCTTCTGCTGGTGTCTCATACAGGAGATGGATGTGGATGGATAGAAAGGTTTACAAACAGTAATGATGATATGGCACTGTGCAGGAATTTATAATAGATAATTGCCATTACCTCTTCTGTTTAATGCTGACTTGAAACCCAGCGTGTCCATTAACTCCTACAGCCTTCCTCAGGGCTGGAGAAAGCAAGTGGAAAATCCTTTAGTCATTTTATTCTTTCTTTCTAATCATTGCTTAACTGAAAGAGTGTATCCTTCAATTTTTCCTTGCATACATTTTTGACAGAACCATTGCAGCAGGGAGATGTATTCTTTAGTCCCAAACAGGAACGTGCTGAAGGATTACCTCTGACCTGAGATCCATCCATTCACATGTCTAGAACCGCCACTTTCTCCTGACATGGTTTATTGGTCCTGGAAAATAGAAATTCTAAAACAAGGGGGAAAAGGTCACAGCCATGCATTCCCTGCGAATTATTGACATGGACCTGGCACCACAGGCAGTCAATCAGAAAGATCCATTTGAGTCTGGAGATGTAAAGATTATTTTTATCATAATTTCCCTAGCATGGATTCAAGATAGTGCTGGAGGCCAAGATTTAACCCTGACAGGCAGAATTTGCTGAAGAAATCTGGGTTGCTCCAAGGTTGTGGTAGATCCTACCTCATCATATATAGGGACATTTAGCTGGGAGCTTTAACTATTGGGATGTTCGTGTTTTCTGAATAAAAGTCTTTAGTATCAAGGTGAATATTAGATTTTTAGAGAGAACAAAGAGAGAATTTAGCAGTAATACTCAGGTATAAAGTGGGGTTACTCTACTGTTAAGTGCATTTGATTTCATTAGTTAAAAAAGAACAGAAACAACAAAAATAAAGAAAATAAAAGTCACTTAATCATCCATAGAAAAGAATTCAGTACGTAAATACACATAACTCAGATCCTACAGCAAACCCCATTGCAGCATTGGTTGTAGGATCAGGGTCTAAGGTTTAAAGTTCTTCACAATTTTGTTTTAAGACATGTTTGTGTAACACCAAAAATGGGAAGCACGTAATCTGATTGGGTTCCTATAGCCGTGATTCCAAAAATTTCAATGTACAGTTAGAAATAACCAACCAGCTAAGGTACAGGAATCTAGATTTGATCACATTTAGAAGATGTTTATGTTATGGTATGTTTATTACCCAAGAAAATGGCAGCGTATTTTCATGTTGGAGGAAAAAAAAAGGGAAAGGAGCATAAATAAAGGAGAAAATGGATTTAAAGCACAGCATTATAGAGCATGCATTTTCTCTGATACATGGAAGTTTGCTATTGCAGTCATGGGATAGAAAAATAAGTTTCCAATAGAATGGAAGTAAATTTTGGGGTTGCTGGTGAATATAAAGTAATGGGTTTGCTGTGTGCCAGATGCAGCAGCAATAGCAATGATGTAATTTATGTTTCCTCCCAACAAGCATGAAGCAGGCCTAGGGCCATCCTGATTACCTGCTCTTGCTGCATGGGTTTAAACTTGCCTTGGACATCAGAGGACATGGAGAGAATGAAGCAGCATTTTCCTGCTGCTACCACAGGGGCCATTGCCTGTGCAGAGATTTGCAAACATTTCTGCAGACTTCTGCAGCTCAGGAACTTTCCATAAATAAGCACGGTGGCCATCAAGCAGAACAAAACAGCCTGAGAAATGAGCATAAACACAAACATTAGTTACCATATACGCTGCAACTGCTAATGTGTTAATTAAAGGGGAGAAAATGTACCTAAATTATTTATTCTTAATAAATGAACCATCTGAATAATAAATATGTGTGTTCTACAACCATCAGGAAGGTTTTTAAACAAAAGGGCCTATTGCAGAAGGAAAAATCACATGAAAGGTGGGGAGAGAACTGTATTTGTTTAAATACCATTAAGAACCCAAGCAAAGCCAACTAGCTGTAATGGTGGGAATTAATACTGCTGACAGGCCCTTGCATTGTCCCCTACACTTTGTGCACAGTGCTGCAATTCCTGTTTGAGAATACAGATGGGAGCTCTGAAAGTGTATTTAACCCTGCAGAGGCTAATCAGAATAATGGAAATGTGCACTCAGTTCCTCAGCTCTGGTGTTTGAATCCTCAACACTGAACCCTGCTGCCTTCAAACTCCGCTCCTGTCACACTCCTCAGCCTCAAAGACACCCAGCCTGGTTTGGGCTGCATAAGAGGCACGTGGGTTTAATTGTTATTTCCAAAGCTGGTTTTGTTCTTAATGAATTATGAACCTTGCTGGGTTTTTATTGTGAGAGATCACTAAATAAAATCATGTTCCATGCTGAAAGTTAATCTCGCTCAATCACATCCAAGCAGGCCTTTGATGGACACCTGTGTAAAAGACTTGTTTGTCTTTTCAGTGCAAGATTAATTACGGGGTGCTATTACCCTTCTTTTGTGTTATCCAATTTGTATCTTTCATTTAAGACATTTTACATTTTATGTAAATAAAATAGAATCTGGAAGCAGAGATAACATCTTTTTAATAGCATTAATGAGATTGTCAGCAGAGAACAAGAAAATTAGCAAATCTGTGGGAAATTTTTAATGAAGGTAACACAGGATTTCAACCTTAACATTGGATCCAAATTGGGAAAGATACAGTTAAAATTAAAAATTTGAAGTGAATAGGTATTTTGCCTATAGTCAAGATGTAATTTCAAGGAAATTCAACTAGGAACACACTGAATAAATATTTTTTTAAACTGTGGGAAGTCTGACCTAGAATTAGTTGTTGATGCCTCTATCCAAAGGTATCAAAACCACTGGGTGTAAGCCACAGCTAGGGCACTGTCTCAGATCCTGGCTAGCCAGACACAGAGATTAATGCCTCCAGCAGAGCTACAATTGCAGCTTCCCACATCCACTAATCCAGAAATTCCTTCCCCCTCTGAAAGTCTGGGCAATGCAGTCTTATATGTACATTTAAACTGGTGGCTGTTGATTTCAAGTAAGTCACGATGTTTTACCTCTGGGGTCACCCCCAGTAAATATTTTTATACTTTTGAGAAAGATTTCAGTGGAAAAGTAATGAATCATAGCATCATGATTTCAAAACACCTCAAATTCTCCCCTATTTCATTTGTGAGTGCTCTCAGTGTCATTCCTGCTGTGAAAAGTGACAACCTTTCTCATCTCCCCTATTTGGCATTAGCAATTGGGCCCCAGCAGCAGTAAATGAGTTTTTATTTGGTTCCTGGTCAGACACAGGAGGGTCAGAGCTGCCCTAGCAGGACACAGGACTTGAATCAGAGCGTGAGGCAGATCAACCCCTGCACTGGGGCTTGCACCAGACAACAGGAAAAGTGCCCAGGGGGTGCCTGGCACAAGTGGATAATGCTCTTTGCAGATTATTAGCACATGAAATTGGTGCTGCTGTGCAACCTGCTGAACCAGGGCCTTTCTTTGGGACCATTTTTCCTGCACTCAGAAAGCCAAAAACGTGGCCTTGTGGAACACTGAGTCAGCTCTTCACAGGATGGACTTCATGGCTTGCTGAACTTTGATGGCAGCACTCTGGGTGACTTCAATATCCAGAGGAAATGAGAACATCCACATCACTCCAGTAGTCTTAGTTCTTGGGAGGAAATGCTGTCACCTGAAGGAACAGCAAGCAAATTCTTTAACTCATTGAACTCTTAAGTGTTCCTTCAAAACATTTATTTCTCCTTCCCCATATTTCCTGCCTTCAAACCAACCTTTCTGTCCTACATGCAGAACAGTCTGTGCACAGCACAGTAAAGCTGGAGGTGTAAATTGGAACTCCATTGCAAGGTTTATAGCCCATGTTCATTTGTTGTATTCTCCTTTTTGCTTTGTACAGACTTTAGGGAAGATGTAAATCCATGTAGAGATATATTTGAATGGGTGGAGGGGGAATAACAACAAATATCCAAGATGACCTTTGAAGCGCAACTAAAAATGTGATTTGACAAAATTTTAATGGCACTGAAGAGAAAAATTACAGCATTTCTATCTACCCTTCATGGTAGTGCCTTTCATGGCTCCCATCAGACAGCACAACAAAATTTCTGTAGAATGTTTTTCCTGCTCCATGCCTTCTTCAGAACTTTCTCAGCTCTTACACCTTTCTGCATGTTCTAGAGCTTTTAAATCAACATTATTTTACTTCATCCTCAATATTTTACATATTAACCTTTCAGTTAATCAATATTTGCTGTGCCTACTTTCTTCTAATTTTTGTAAGTTTTCTCAATTCTTCCTGAAGCTCATGAACGAAGTGTGAGATTATAAATTAGGGTAAAGTAGCCTAAAATCTTTGAGGTTTTTGCATTATATTTATAACAAACACAAGTTATTCCAAACTAACAATTAGAGAGCTTCTATTTATTTGGCAAAGCACAGCCTCCCTTTGGCAACTCATGGACTTCAAAATGAAAAAGCACACCTTTGCAGGAGAAGAATATTGTGATACAAAAATGTAGTCAAAGCTTGGAATCTCTACATGGCTATTAACAGTGCTGCAGTGCTACCTTTCCTGGAGTTTAATTACCATTATTACATCAGGCTGAATGTCAAAAAATCTTGATGCCGGTAAAGATTTTGCACTCACCGTAAAATTTCTTCCTCAAGCTAAATTTGAGCCAGTTAACTTTCAATTGCTGCTCATTTTTTTTGATTGATGATAATTCCTTGTAATTTCCTACCTTTTCCCTCATGTCTGATTTCTGTTGATTATTATAATAATATAACCCTATACTGGATCTATTTTGCTTTCTTCTGAGGCATATTTTTGAAAATAACCACTTCAGGTTTAGTGCTGTTTGATCTGAGCTGCTCTGTTTTGGCTGATCACTCAGCAAGAGCTGATATTTCCAGGAGCTCAACATTTCAGAGGGAATATAGGTAAAGAGTGCCATCCAGAGCCACACAGAGCTCCAGGGAATGGGAAATGGGGAAAACCTGTCTGGGTCACATCCAGAGCCACACAGAGCTCCAGGCACTGGGAAATGGGGAAATCTGTCTGGGTCACATCCAGAGCCACACAGAGCTCCAGGGAAATGGGGGAAACCTGCCTGGGTCACATCCAGAGCCACACAGAACCCCAGGGAAATGGGGAAAACCTGCCTGGGTCACATCCAGAGCCACACAGAACCCCAGGGAAATGGGAAATGGGGAAAATCTGTCTGGGTCACATCCAGAGCCATACTGAGCTCCAGGGAAATGGTGGAAACGTGCCTGGGTCACATCCAGAGCCACACAGAGCTCCAGGGAAATGGGAAATGGAGAAAACCTGTCTGGGTCACATCCAGAGCCACACAGAGCTCCACAGAAATGGACGAAACCTGTCTGGGTCACATCCAGAGCCACACAGAGCTCCAGGGAAGTGGGGGAAACCTGTCTGGGTCACATCCAGAGCCACACAGAGCTCCAGGGAAATGGGGAAATGGAGAAAACCTGTCTGGGTCACATTCAGAGCCACACAGAACCCCAGGGAAATGGGAAATGGGGAAAGCCTGTCTGGGTCACATCCAGAGCCATACAGAGCTCCAGGGAAATGGGAAATGGGGAAAACCTGTCTGGGTCACCTCCAGAGCCATACAGAGCTCCAGGGAAATGGGAAATGGGGAAAACCTGTCTGGGTCACAGCACTGGGGCCTTTCTGCCCACTTCGGGAAACACAGTGCAATGTGGATTACTTTGGGTTAAAGACTCACACAGGTTGGATCTGTATCACAGGAAATCAGAGTTCCTGGGTCCTCAGCAGCGCCTCACATTGTGCTGTTGTTCGCACACAACTTCTGCTGCTCCAGCTGTGCCTGTTTCCTTTGCAAAGCTGAGCCCTTCTCTGTAGAAGAGAAACTGCTGTGATTTTTTGTGGGTCACTGTATCACACCCAGATGAGTAAAAATGTGGTTTGGAAACCAGTCAGAAAAGTTGTTACTGAAAGACAGTGTTTCCAAGGATGATAAATAAAGGAAATATTTCAGCAGAGAGATTCAGTGCTGAAATGCATCCATGTTGCTATCCATGAATCTCTGCATTTCAGCAAAATTCAGCTGAAACCAAAGAAAGGAATTGCAGTCAAGTCCTTCTAAAAAAATGAGTTTGAGAAACCCAGAGTGACTTCAGAGAGGAATTACATACACAGGGCAGAGATAGCAGATTCATCATTCCGGGAGCCAAGATGAATTCTTAAAAATATAACCTCTTTTGTTGGGCTTGTGAACTAAAGGAAATAAAACCAGCAGAGTTCACGTCCTAGAACCATTCCAAAGTGCTATCTCTTCAGCATAGATTTCCACAAAACAGCAAATTTCTTGTGGGAAACTCAGATAGAGCCAAGGACAAATAACTGCTGCTTTAGTCCCAGAAGATATCTGCAAACCCACAGTGTCACTGCTGACCCAGGAGCTGCTGCAATATCCCACTCATTGCTGTCCTGCCTCACTGCAAGGCTTGAGTTCCCAGAATCACTAATCCTTTAACTGTGAAGGTGATAAATGCTGCAATTGCTCTCAATTTCCCCAAATGATGAGTTTAGGTATATAAATAAAATGTGACCAAGGAACCTTTTCCCACATGAAATGGTTCAGAGGCAAACATTGCAAGGGAGGCAAAGAGGATTCTCCTAAGTGCATTCAGTGAGCCAAATTTGAAGTATTCCTCCAAACTCTCCTTCACAGCCCCAGGGGACACATGGAGTGGCCATTACCAACAGTAACTTGCAGAAATAGTTCATTGGAACACAAGGTATCCTACCCCATTCTCTAAAAATCCAAAAAGGTTTTGGCTGCTGCCTGAATGGGGTTACCCTTACTGTGCCCTTCCCATCCCCTCACTTTCCAGCAATACAGCACCAGACTCCTGATTAAGTATATTTATTTAATTTTTGTATAGAATATCATTAGTGAAACTGCTCTGGTTTGGAAAATTACATCTTGCTACACTTCCAAGGACAGTGCTGGTCTTCCAAATAATTGAGAATGGACTTTTCTGAGCACTGTGAACTTCAGCAAAACTTGTGGTAGGCAATGAATTTAGAATGAACTTATTTGCCCACTAAGTGACTCAAATTCTACCGTAAATTGACTAAGAAAATAAAAAGGAAGAGAAGCAGAGCTTTTTCACAGAGCAGAGCCTTGCTGCACAGACTGCAAATTTCCCAGTGAAATTTCTTATCCCCAATGCTCAGTAGGCAAGGATTGCTTAGCAGCTGCCCAACAAGTGATTGACATTTGCATTTCATCTGTCTTTGGCAACAACAAAGTAACTTCTATGTTTTAGTTACTCAAGTTTAGAGAGGCTGCAATTTAGATGTGATAATACAAAAAGCTGTTATTGTAATGCAAAAAATATCATTAGCTTCTAAAATATCCTAGAATTTGATAGGGACCAATTAATAGGAAAAGCAAAGTTATGATTAAAATGCAAAACCATTCAAGCGGTATGATATTGTTTCAGCTGCCCATGGATCAATAAGGAATGGCCTGTTCCCTGAGGAGGTTAAAATTGTCCATTAATCAAGAGGAATGTTTACTTTTCCAAAAATGTTTTCAGGAAGCACATCATTATTTTGCCTGCTTTGTTTGGAGGTTTGCAGAGTCAATACAGTTGCTGGTAGCCGTGCTCTGAATGGGAGAGGAATGTAACTCCATCTCTAGTTGCTGTTGATAATTGCTGCCCCGAGATGTGCACGATGTCTCTGCTTCGGCCCACACAACTGAAGAATGAGTCTGGACTCTTCACTTTTCAGTCTTGAGGTTGTTTATTAATTCTTATCTACAAAATTTTCTTTCTGCCCAGCGGAGATCCGCTCAGCAGGGCAGCCACAGGCACTCTGACCGCCCTCAGGGTGGTGTTGTCCTTTTATACTACAAACTACATATAACATATTTACACTTAATTCCCAATACCTATCACCTGTGTTAGACAGTGCACTTCTACTCTAAACCAATCCCAAAGTGCCAACATCACTGCAGAAAATGGAGAAGAAGAAGAAGAAGAAGAAAGGCTGGACATGCCCAAGTTCCTCCATCTTGTCCCCATAACCCCCATACCAAAAATCCTAAAATCTGCATTTTCACCCTGTGATCATTTTGTTATTACACTATTCAAACCTGTGTGACTTTCATGTCCTCATACAAAGCTGGCAACCTCCTCCAGGGGTCATAATCAAATCCCCAGGTGTTCTGGGCTGTGTGCCAGGGTCTCCGAGCCCCCTGGTGAGGTCCTCAGCAACTCTGGACACCCAGAGGCATGTACTGAGTTCCGACAACTCCAAAGTAAAAGAGAAAGCAAATTCCCATCCCTGTTCCAAGAGGGCCTCCAGCTCCTTCCCACCCATGGGGCTCATCCCACAGGAGCCTCCAAAAGCAGCACCAGGACACTTCAGGCAGGACCATCCCCTCCATGGAGCTCCAGGAATGCTGAGTGGGAAGGGAATTCCTGCAGCTGAGCCATGGAAGAAGCACCCAGGCACCAAAGCTCTGTCACAGCAGGATGGGCTGGGAGGGAGAGGAGGCTCTGCCTTCCTCCCAGGAGCACTCTGAGCTGGGAATGCTGGGTGTGGGCACAGCTCCTGGCCACACACGGAGTCTGGGACACAGCAGCTGAGACAAAACAGCCCCAGATCAGCATTTGGTTTAAGTGATATCACATTGCCCCTTGCCAAGCAAATTGATTGACAGGTTGTTCAGAACACTCAAAACAAGCTTTCCTTTTCTCTGAAGCCTGTTCCCGCCTTACTAAATCAATCATAAGAAGTGTGATTATATTGTAAATTAAGCACATCAAAAATGTAAGATTTCCTTTCTTTTTTTTTTTAATTGTAAGTGCAGGATCAGCAGCAAACTGGGTAAGAAACGAAGATTTTGATAAAAGACAGCTGAGAATGAACATGTTGCCACTTTGGTTTGACTCACTTTGCAAACAAAACAAACAGTCCCAGCCCGCCATGCCCCTTTGTCACGATCCGCTAGGGCAAGCGAGTCGTGACGGTTCCTTACCAGATCCCAAAATTGCAAAAGACAAACAGCAGGGGACTGTCAGTTTAATCACAACAAATGCACCTTTATTGAGGGCCAACAGCAAGTGTGATAAGGGATCAGAAAAGGAAATCAAGGATGGAAAGGGAAAGAGAGGAGGCGGAATATAGCTGCCAGCAAGACGGGATCCTCATGGTCCAGCCCCACAGATTCGCCGTCGTCCGTGGGGGTTCACCAAAGTCATCTCAAAGTCACAGTTTATACAGTCTGTATATAAGAAGGAGGTTTTGACTGTGTTTGTAATTGTGTTGTGCGTGTTCTTGAAGTTGTTGGATAGAAGTGGAAATAGGATGGGGGTGGAGAGGGTTACTAGGGTTAAGAGTATGAATGTGTTTAGGATTAGTGAGAGGTCCCTTACTTTCATTTGGACTTGCACCAAGATGAGTGACTCCTAAGACCATTGGATTACTATTATCCTTTGAAAGTAAGGAGACTGAGGTTTTATACTCAGATACAAGAGTTAGCAGTTCTCATTGGTTTTACCTCTCCTCGGCAGGTAAGAAGGGTTTAACTTCTATTTTTAGAGTCACAGTCTAATGTTTTGGTTGAAACTATACTTGCATATGGGGATACCAGAAATTAGTTCACTTTTGAGGATTAGAAGCATTATGGGGATTATATGTAGGGCTATGAGAAGATGTTCTCGTGTGGGTGGCATCTGGCCAAAAGGTGGGGAAGATTGTGTTGAGACCCCTTGGTCTGTGAGGCATGTGAGAGCATGTAAGGACAAGCCACCTTTTATCAGAACCTGGGGGGCAGGTGTGAGTGTGCAAGGACAAGCCACCGCTTGTCAGAACTCGTGGGGCAGGTGCAGGTGTGTAAGGACAAGCCACCATTAATCAGAACCTGTTCAAAGCAGTGTTCTGTGAAAGCACAGCGAGCACACCTGCAAACAATCACTTGGGATAACATCCAAAAACATCCACCTCAGCCAGGCCAGAGCTCCTGTTGGGGGTCTTCAAGGTCCTTGAGTTCCCAGAATCAGCAAATGAAGGAAACTTCAGAGCGTCTCTTACACCCTTTTGACACTGTGGAGCAAACACAGAACACATGAACTGGGTTCCTGTCAAGCGACATCAAAGCAGCAAATGTGGTCCCTGCCCACACCTGGTGTCCTCCAGCTCTTCACTGTGGCTCGGTGCAGAGGACCAGACTCGGGTCAAACTGAAGATTGGAGCTAAATTCATGACATGGGGTGGTGTGGGCAAAGGGCCCTCAGCATCAGAGCTGCAGTCATTCCATCTCCTCCTATTGCACATTAGCAGAGCACACCGAGCTGAAGTGGGATTTAGTGACATGGAGTTAATTTCAAATATTTCTCTCCAAAAAAAAAAGGCAATCTGAAAAAAAAAAATTGTGATTTTTATTTTGCAATCAAACGTTTCAAACACTGGAAATGGACAGATGGACAATGGATATCTAGGTGTCTTTACTATTCTATAATAATTGATGTTACAGCCTACAGTCCCTCCTCCCCCATTTTTCTTATCTGATAAGTTTTTTCTGGAGCTAATGTACAGAAGGACCTCCTTTGTAGAGTTTGCACTTACATTCCTCTCCTTACATTAAGGAACACTTGTGCATGTTCCCAGAATCCCGGGATGGTTTGGGTTGGAAGGGCCCTTGAAGCCCATCCAGTGCCAGGGCCTCAGCACCTTCCCAGGGAAGGATTTTTTCCTAATATTTCAAATGAGCCCACCCTGTTTGAAGCCATTACCCTTTGTCCTGGAATCTCTCAAGGTGTACAAGGGGCTGTCAGGTATTGATCCGACCCATTTCATTGGTCTTGTAGCTTTGCTCTGGCACAGCAGTATACTAATCCCATGCTGACAAGTATTTCTGCATTCTATGAAGCTTGTATATCATCCAAGCACCTGGACATTTTAAATGTGAATATTTGAAGTTCAGATTCTGCAAACCTTAAAGTGATTAAAATGTAATTTCCAAATGTTTGTAGGAGTTAAACAAAGCCAACTTGTACTTCATATTCCATCCAGAAGAACAATGGTAGAAGTATTTTTATAGTGCTAATTTTTAATTTTTGCTGTTTTGTCTTAGTGAACATTAACAGTACAGCATGTAGGCAACAAGTCTGCTACCAATTTATTGTATATATTTTCATGTCCTAAATAAATGTAAAAGGATTTTGTATGGTTTTCAGTGCATTTTCAGAAAAATTAATCTCTTGAGAAAAGAAAACAAAACCAAAAAAGCCCCAGACTGAATTCATTATGAACAAAAGATAGGCATGGTAAATGCAACAGAGGCTGCAGTGAGCAGAGCAGTACTGTGGCCTTTGTTTGGGAAATTCAAAAGCCACTGTCGTTTCCATCTAGTCATACAAATGACTCTTTGACAGAGAGCTGATATCTCATCAAAAACTATTATAAAACCATAATTACGACTTCTGGATCATTAATCTGAAATACCAATATGCTTCTGCACAAATGGAAGTGAGTTAGGAAATTCTGCCAGCCTGTGGTCCCTCAGATGTGTAATAAAACTGTTAATTAACAGAACTGAGACCTACATAAGGTCTACTTAGTTCTGTAATCTCCATGAAAAAAGCAAGCCTCGGGGTCAGATTGTAATTCCAGCCATGTCAGCACTTCCCTGGAAATCTCAGATATCCATTCCCTGCTCAGCTGTCCTTTCCCTTCTCACTCAGCCTGCTGTGAGATGGCAACCTGGGCAGGACCTTCCCTGCTCAGGGCACTGTCTTGTTCTCCCTGGGATGCTCAATTTCCCAGGAATGTGTTTGTGCCTAAATGAATTCCAAGGAAAACAAAACACAACTGTCTCCCCCACAGTTCAGTGCTATTTTTCTTTTTTTTTTCTTTGAATTTTTCTTCTTCTTCTTTTTTTTTTTTTTTAATTTCATATTGTTGTCCTCTAGCATCTCCATACTGTGCCATGGAAAAAAGTTCCATGCAAAAACTGTCTGTGCTCAGTCTTGAACATGAGGTAATTAGTGGCTGGTAAATGCAGCACCCTGCCATAACATTTTATAGTTGTGCTTTTGTAGATTAGCATACATAAAAAGGCATCTGATGAAGCAGCACATTATGAGATAACTCTTGGGAATAACAAAGTAGAAAGGACCGAGGGAAAAAAATTAGGAAAACTGAAGCCAAGGAAATCAGAGGTGAAGATATATTGCAACTGTTATTCATCTTTCCAGATCAGAGACAGTTTTACATGTGAAAGAACTACAAAATTTGGCCCTGAAGATAACAGCAATACATTAAGTTTTGAAAAAAAAATGAGGTGATCTAATGCTGGGTGCTACCAGAGTTGTCAAATACAGGTTGCTTTTTCACTGTGTTCTGCTATTGCTCCTGAATTGTCTACAAACACCTCCCCTGTAAACCTTCTGGTGTGATATTTAAGGAAAAGTAGCAGAAGAGGCTCAGGTCCTCCATCATTAGCAGATATGAGAGCTCCAGAGCTATGAAAATAAGGAAACTTCTGCAGGAGTACCAAACCAATCGCAGAATTATCAGGAGATACTGTCCAGAAGTGATGCTGGTTTCACTGAGTCCATGTTCCAACTACTACTGCAGAATAGAGAATATTTCAACTCAGAGGTGGAGGGGAAGCCTGATTAACTTGTAGGGCTTCTGCACAAGAATCAAGACAAAACTGGTTAGATTAGACAAATAGCTACAGATTTCAAATGACAAATCATATTCCATATAATCAAGTATTGATTACTTAAGACTTCTGAGAAAAAAAGCTGTTAAATTGTTTCTCATATGAGAAAATATAACTCTGGTTTAGGCTTTAATTCCCTTAGAACCCTATACCAACAGGAAGAGCAGGACAGAAAAATGAATGGTGTAATCCTACCCTCCCACCAGTTAAAATCCTGATTTTGCTCTCCAATTACTAACATAAAAAATAATATTTCATCCTAGATTGTTCCTCACTGTTTGAAAAAAATAAAAGCTCTATTGTAACACAAATATTGAAACTGCACAAGTCATTTATTACAGCACTATTGGTAGTTATAAAAAGCTGGGGGCAAGGCTCATTTCAGAGCCATGGACTCCATGGGATCAACCACCACTGATTCCTCCAAGTTTTGCCTTAAAAAACTGATATCCAAAGCCTCTGAGCAAAACTTGCAGTGACTTCAGTGAGGCCAAGAAGTCACGTTTCTAATGCATTCTGAAATAAATCACATGTGAAATACAGAAGAATTAAGAATTAAGTCCAAAACTTATTTTTCAACACCACTCCCTGTGGTTTTGTTTGACTTTGGTTGTGGGTTTTTGTTTGTTTTTGACTCATTCTGGAAGTTAAGAAGAGAGCCAGAGTGTCCCTGGACTGCAGCAGGGAGCTGGGGTTTGTCACTGCTCCTTTGGGGAGCAAAGCTGAGCAGCTCACCTGGCTTTTCTTGAACAAAGATTGCATTACAAACTGCTCTTTTCTGCTGTGATCCATCTGAAAAGGCTTTGGGGTTATTTTTCTGTATTCCACCTGATCTGCTGGTTTCTTTGAGTTCAAAGCAAGCTTTACTAATTTGAAATTTTGAATCTTTTACTAGTTTACTGCTGTTTGCTACTCTTACTGCAGCTATCAAATCTCTTTCCTGTGTTCCACTTTTGTCTGCTGCTTGTAATTTTTTCCTCCTACACCTGCTTGCATTGCAAACAGTACATTGCCTTAAAACTTCTGCAGTTCCATGAATGTAGATGTTTTACAAAGCTAATTGCTGTATATGTAACAACTTAATTACTTAAAGGTGCATAAAACTAATAACTCACAGAAGAGTAAGAATTAGGAAACTAATACATGAAAAATATATGTAAATGCTATCTCATTATGAGAAGCAAAAATATGGATATGTATGTCAGCACGTAGACTACCAAAAAGACATTGTGAAATTGAAATGCATTTTTAAAAGTCAATTATTTCTTCTCATCTGATCAATCTTTACATCAAAAACATTGCCTACATTCTGAGTCATGTTTGTCAGAAAGCAATGTAAGAAAGCCAGCTCAAAACAAGAACAAAAATGAGCTTGAAGAAGGAAGAAATCTAAATTGTCTTAACAGAAATCCAACATAGAATCAGCAGAGTTGGAAAACTCAGTGATCACGGTGCAGCCAAGGTACAAGGCAGACAGACTGGGCCCGCTCGTAGACTTTTAATGAGGAACTTGGTGCAGTCAATTGTCTAAAATAAGAGATATATTAAAAAATAGAGAAATTCGATAAGGAAATCCTCATCCATTTCTTGCCCTTTCGTACCTGTTTCCACAGAATCTCTAAAGATGCAGGAGAACAGGAACCATACTGTTTATTAATTAGACAAAGGCAGCTCCTTGTGAAGGATTTCAAAGCATCTCATCAAACATTTAATTACATCTCACAGTCAGCCTTGCTTCCAAAGGGTTTTGGTCCCTTCTCACAGAAGGTTTTTCAGGAAGGAGAGGTTTCTGCAAGGCAAAGTCATCATGGAGCTGAGAAACTGCTCTCAAAAGGGAGAGGAGCAGGAGGACAGGCAGGAGCCATCCCCAAAACACTCTGAGCACTGCAAGGGTGTAAGAGTGTCAGGGTGGGGATGGACGGAGATGAGAGATCTCTGCAGGCAGGTCAGGAACTTGGGGTTTATTGCACAGGGCCTGGGTGCAGGGCCTTGCTGGGATTTGGGGTTTATTGCAAAGGGCCTGGGTGCAGGGCCCTGCTGGGATTTGGGGTTTATTGCACAGGGCCTGGGTGCAGGGCCCTGCTGGGATTTGGGGTTTATTGCAAAGGGCCTGGGTGCAGGGCCCTGCTGGGATTTGGGGTTTATTGCAAAGGGCCTGGGTGCAGGGCCCTGCTGGGATTTGGGGTTTATTGCAAAGGGCCTGGGTGCAGGGCCCTGCTGGGATTTGGGGTTTATTGCACAGGGCCTGGGTGCAGGGCCCTGCTGGGATTTGGGGTTTATTGCAAAGGGCCTGGGTGCAGGGCCCTGCTGGGAGCTGCCAGCCACAGCTCAGAGCAGGCCCAGAGAAGAGAGGGGCAGAAAGGATGAGAGGGTAAAAGCACAAAAGAGTAAAAGGGCAAAAGCATAAGAGAGTAAAAGGGGTAAGAGAGCGAAGTTCCTGTTACAATACAATAAATCTTCTTCTGTGTTGAATATTCTTACTAATCAAGCCAGTACAAGATACAAATCCTATAGCATTTCCATACAGCCTATAAGAATCATTACATTACTGTCAGAGACATCTTTTGTGAAAAATCTTCTTTTAAGATTTTTTCCTTCTGAGAAGCAGTGGCCTCAGAAAAAAATGTAAACAATAAGTTATCTACTGCTGTAGAATGCAACAAGTCCGTCTAGATTAGCCCAGCTTAGATGTTTAGAAATAATGACCAATCCAGAACTGAGCTCTCTCGGACACAGTCCGAGAGAGCAAAGTTTGTTATTCATTCTTTCTTTTCTATTCTTAGCAGCAGCTTCTGGAAACCTTGTCTTCTTTCTCTTTTTAGTATAGTTATAGCATATGTATATATCATAAAATAATAAATCAAGCGTTCTGATAATAGAGTCAAAAATCTCGTCTCTTCCTTCATCCAAGAACCCTTGTGACCACCGTCACACATTACCATACTGTGTTACATTTTAAACCCTAAAAACTCCTCTTTGGGCCCCTTCTGCCAAGATGTAGGGTCTGCTCTGACCCTTGGAGCTGCCTGCAAGCCGAGGGTGTTGTTCCATCAAAAGGGGATTACCTTCAGCCAGCCACACCATTGTTTTCCAGTTGTTCAGTAACTGAGGTATCTCAAAGCTTGCTTTCATTGCAATCTCGCTTCTAGTTTCCATATTCTCAAAATCTTTTGCCAGACAATCATATTTATCAGGCTTTCTTGTTTCATCATCCCCAACACAAGGGGACAGATGGATCCCTCCTGAACTCCTCCCACTGCCAGCAGCGAGCAGCTCTTGGGTCTTACAGAAATGGTATGGGCTTGGGCAAAATGAGGAGGAGGAGTTCCCTCTCTGATGCTCTGGTTGGCACAGCTCTGTCACTCTAGGATATGAAATAAAACGAGACAGGCACAGGACTCTCCAAGGTAAAAAAGAGGGTGTTTAATTTCTGGCTCCAACATTTATAGATTTCTAAAAGTGACAGCGGATTGGAGGGTGAAAGTGCCACCTCTCCAATGACACTGGACAAACCAACAGTCCATCAAATTTCTCTTCCTCTATAAAAGAATGCAAACCAATAAGTTATTTACATAAAGCGTGTGAGAAAGTTCATTACAAGAATGTAAACATCAGAAGGGCAAAAAACTCTAAAAAACCAGGGCAACACAGCGCCCAGGATCCCTGAGGGATAAAGGGGTGCATTCAAGCAGAGGGTGTTAAGGAAGGGCTTCCACCCCTGTGGAACATTGCAGTGATGCTGCCTTGGCACTCTGCTGTCCCAGGGCTCATGTCCATGCCAGGAAAAACCATGGGAGACCTGCAGAGGGATGGTGAAACAGCTACGAAGATGTCCAGAGACCTGAAAAATATGCTTTGCACACATCAAGCAGGAAATTCAACCTATGTGTTTTAGCATAATGTGTTAATTAAGTCAGGAAGCAGCTAAAGGAGAATACTTCAAACAGGTAGTAGAATTTGTAAATTATGGGGCCATTTAATTCAGGTGACAAAATGAGGAAAAAAATAAACACACCAAAAAGGTGACACTACAAATTGAGTCTTTTTTCATAAATAATTAATCACCTATTGGAATAGATTAGCAACAAAACTGATGAATTTGCCAACAGCCAACACCTCTAAAGTAAGGCCAGCTGCATTTCAGAAAAAGGGACAGCTGACTGGAAGCTGAGAGCAGCAGTTTAGGTCAGCTTTATGACTACAGAGGATTTGGTGTGACATTAAAGGCACCGAATTACTATGAAGCACATGATTTCTGTGCAGATCCTTCCCAATCATGAAAATGTTAAGGTGATTTAGTTATTTGGTCAACCTTTCCTGCCTTTTCAAAAGTCACATACCTAAACAAAAAAATAAGCAAAAAAAACCACCCAACATTTCAGGGAATGCATCAGGAGAAAGTGATTTCACATTAGTGAAAAGGCAGAAATTTCTAGTCTATGATTATTTTTTCATTTCTTTCCACAATAGTTGCTTTCTCTTAAAAAAATAATTAAATAGAGCTACTCCATTAGTCATTTTGTTAATCACAGCTCTTAGCTTTCAGACTTACCAAGAAAAGGATTAACTTCTCAGTTGCCATTGCAAACCACTATCTGCATAATCTGGGAATAGGAAAGCTTGGTAAATAAAAATGGAGGGAGCAGTTTTCAGTCAGATCCATGTGGTTTAGAAGGTGCCGCTGATGAAAATCATGGTCTAAACCTGCCACTGTCTGTCCAGCCTAGGTACTGGCAGGTGGATGTACAAGCCAGGCCACGAGCAATCCTTTTCCTCTCTTCCCCTTGGGTGGTGTTTCACTTTTGTTTTTTTAAAAGACAAGTTTTGCCAGATTTTCCAGCAGCAGTTTCAGACCTGCCAACAGTGCAGGGCAGAATCTTTCATGCACGGTGGCAGCAAAAGCCACGTGAGGTGACACCAGGGAGGGCAGGACATTGTTGGCACCAGGAGCAGCCCTGGCTCCTGCTTCTCTGGGCAGTGCCACTGTCACCCTCTGCCCTCCTGGAGGGGCAGGAGCAGGAATTCCCACTGGAATGGGGCCAGAATGGGGTCCCAGCCTTGTGCTTTGCTCCCAGGGCTCTGAAAAGGGCTGTGCTCTGCTGTCCCCCAGCTGGGCCCAGTGCCCCAGCACAGCCAATTATAAAATTACTGTATATGGAACAACTGAGTTATTTAAAGGTGCATAAAACTGATAACTCACAGAAGAGTAAGAATTAGAAAGTTAATATATGAAAAATATATGTAAATGCTACCCCATTGTGAGAAGCAAAAATATGGATATGTGTGTCAGCGCATGGAGCACCAAGGAGAGATTATGACATTGAAATGCATTTTAAAAAGTCAATTATCTTTTCTCATCTGAACCCCTGCACTGCTGGGCAGGACTTTGGTGCCCACTTTGCTCAACTGAGCCCATTCCCTGCTCTCCACACAGGATCCCTTCCACTAAAACCCCTGTGAGCTGCCATCAACCTCAGCTCGAGGTGGATCCTGCTGACAGACAGTGCAGTGGGGTGAACAGAAAGAAAAAACTGCATTTTTTGCCATTTGCAGGGAGTATTTTGAAGGTCCAGGTATGTGCATTTGGTGATCTCCACAGGCCCATGGGAAGGGAGAGCTGCAGCCTTGTCACATGGATAACCCTCCTGGGCATCCAGAGAGGCAGTCATGGGCTCATGGGTACAATCAGCAGGAAATTAAAGGAATGGGAGAAAGAGGAAAGCCTGAAATTAGTTTAAAATATAGGTAAATGCAACATACCACATTTTGTTATGCACAGTGTCTCTGCATAACAATGTAAAAATAATAGAAGGAATAAAAACTAGTTTAATGTTTGTGCTGGTTTGGGCTCTCCAAATCTGCCATTCTAAAAGAGTTGAACTGATAATAATTAATGAGTGACTTTATTCAGGGCTTTGACAAAAGATTTCAATTTCATGTTTAATTTGTCCATGTGGCAACATTAGACTTCTGTGCTGCAGGGATGTCACAAGCACATTTTTATTCTCTCTGCTTTAATTAATATGATCATCCAGAGTCAACTTTCTTTGAAATAAAATACAGGTGTTACAAATCTAAAATGCTTGCAAAGGAATATCCTAAACCAAGCTACATGAAATAATTTAAATGCTTTCTTTCCATTTTCCATTTCTGAACTAATCTACTTAGAAATTACCTTGAGAAGAAGGAATAATTGTAGTTCTTCCAATTTATTTGTATTCCTGTCAAGTAGACAGCACACAGGTGATACTGCCCAGGAACTTCAGTGTAAGAGCAAAGTGTGGAAGACCTTGCATAATACTCAGAAGGAAAATTGAAAATTTGTGCAGTAAGGACTAAGTCTAGACTTGAACAGAAGACTTGAATTCATTGAATTCAGAAACCTTATTTTTTACATAAAAGAACATTCATTTTAAATAAATAAAAGTGGAAAATATTTTTTAAAATATTCCTGTAAAACACACCAGCAGAGTTCTCCAGCAGGAGCAACAATGATCACATGGGTCTTGCGACAGTGCTGGGACTTTCCATTCTGCTCTTTGTGTTACAACCACGGGCAATGTTTTCTGCAATTGTCACTGGAAGACCTGAATATTTTTTTCTTGGGTAAGAAAGATAAGAATTTTGTTTCTTAGCCTTTTCCTCAACCTTTACAAAGAAGAAAATAACACTTTGCTTTCTGTGGTCAGCTCAGGAGCATCTTGGAGATTTGGAGATTGCAAAAGAACAGAATCTGCCTCCACAATCTGTGGGTGCTGAGCGTGTGGGGGCCATGGAACTCCAGCAGTAACATTTTATGGTTTCTCTTTTCCAATTTATTTCCAGTTTGTTAGAACAGAGGGTAGCACTACCCTACTTTCAGGCACAGCCAAACCTCACATCTCCCTGGAGAAATGATCAGCAAGTTCAGAAACCAATTAATTATTGCAATTAGTGAGTACAGGAATGCAGCATTACAGAACCTGGGTGGGCAGGGGTGGGTTGGATCCAAATCCACACAGGGCTTTACTTGTCCTGGGCTGCCTGGGCAGGAGCTGGGCTGAGGGATCAGCCCAAGCAGCACTCTGAGCTCCCTGGGTGAGCAGGGATGTTTCTCAGCAATGAAATGCTGCTGGCACATGGAGCTCTGAGGTGTTGTCCTGGTTTAGGGCAAATCTGGGAGAAAACCTCCAAAGGGGGCTCCTCCAGAAAGCAAACCCACACAGCCCCTGCCCCCAACAGGGTTGGGAAGGATTCCTCGGAGAGAAGTGGAAAGAACCTGTTTATTTAACAGGCACAGCACCCCCAGCACACAGAACCTGTTTATTTAACAGGCACAGCACCCCCAGCACCCAGAACCTGTTTATTTAACAGGCACAGAACCCCCAGCACACAGAACCTGTTTATTTAACAGGCACAGCACCCCCAGCACACAGAATGAGCAATACCAGGTGACACCACTCTGTCACCGCTCTGAAAAAGGTGACAAGTTCAGAAAGTCTCTCTGGGGGGTGGTCGCTCTGTTCTCAGTCCCCTCCTGTGCTGGGGCAGCTGCTGCAGCCACAAGGTGCAAACTCTCGCTGTTCCCAGGTCCCAGTCCGGAGCAGGCTCGAGTAGGTCAAAAAAAAGGAAAGGAGAAACAGTCCAGGAAGAAATTTGGACTGCTTAGCTAAACTAGCTAATGAGCAGAAGGAAAAGCAAGCAGAAGCAAAGCAGAAGCAAGATCGAGAGAGCAAAGCGAAAAACCAAAGAAAAAGCAAAAGCAGCACCATGTACTGCCCTGGCTGTGTGTCCCGCCAGGCTGATAAGAAAACCCAAACAAAACTTTCACTCTTCAGAGCCAGTCTCAAAGGCACAGAACATAACATCCAGCATAAACAGAACACATGAATGGGGATACAGCGTCACAACATCACCCTAGGACAGGTGTCTATGCTATCCCTCCTCTGAGCCCAACCCCACGGAACTCTTGGCCCCTCACCTAATGCTGCAAGAGAAAAACATCCTCCATAGCCCCAGGGGAAACCCCTCAATGCCCAGACGAGACTGATCCAGAGATGCACTTTGGTGATGAGGGTAAAACTCCCTGAAATCCAGGGGAATTCTGTTCCCCAAGGAAAAGGGACCACGTCTTGAGACTTGAGCACGTTTGATGTTCCCTTTTCCCAGTGCTGGGCTGTTGACTGACAGTGCAGGGTTCCTCATCTTCCCCAACAAAGTCTTGCAGAGTGAAGGAGTAAATCTCCTGAATTTCCCTTCTTGATTTGTATTCTCCAGTCTAACCTCATTGATCCCCATTAAAACTCCAATAAAGACAATCCTGTAGTCATTATTAGAAATCATTATTTACATTCAAGCCTCTTAAGGATCTCCAAATTTTGCTTTGTGCTATGAGACAAGGGTTGGATACATTGAAAAATAAAAATAAATCAGTGGGATTTTTCCCTCTTTACAGTAACTAATGCTAACCTATCTCAAAATATTTGGAAAAGATAACCTGCTTTCTAAATACAGAAAAAGAAAGATACTTGAAAGGGATTAATTTTTTTTAATATCAGAGGCAAAAATTACTAACTTGCATTCTGCTTTCCAGCTGAGAGGTAAAATTGATGCACAGTTCCTTATGAACTCAGGTATTCACACTAATTTAGAATGCATCTCTCCATGAGACCCAGAATCCATTTTCCTGAGTGTGCAGAGTAGAGGAAGCAGGAGTCTAACCAATTTGTCAAAATAATCTTCAAGTTTAATTTTTTCATGATTTATTATAATCGTGGTCATTTCAAGCAGTGTGATAAATCTGTGAATATGTAAACCTCTGATTCCAAGGACTAAAACCCAATAGGTTGCAAATAATCAGCTTCAGAAAAAGCATTTGCTTAGAGATACAAATCTTTCTTTCTAAATAAGAGTAGGGATTCCTATCCTTAAGGACATTTCCAAATATGTTCTTGTAGCTGTATTTTTAAAAGCCTTAATTACATCTCTGTTTTTGAGTTCCCGAAAAAGGTCTGGAGCTTAAGCTCTGTGTATTTTGAGAATGTTTATCACAGCACTTCAAAGATTTTGCCTCCTTTTCCCCTTTACTGCCAGGGTCAGTACCTGGAACATGAGAGCAGGGATCCACTCTGTGCTTCCCAGTCTGCAGTCTCCACTCATAGGAAGAAAAAGGAGGAGAATCCTGAGCTGGCTGGGAGCAGAGGCTGAGGCAGTTGTGGCGCAGAGAGACCTCAGTGCCTGCTAGCTAAGCTGTAATACATAATGAAACTAAATTAACTACAGGCAAACTTAATTCCAGTATGTGTGAGCACATTAATATTTGACTTGGAAACTGTAGGAGCATGATGGGTACATGTGGGAGCAAAAGGAACAGAAAGATAACAGAAGAGAAAGGAATGATATAATTATTATTTAGCAATCCTCAGATCAGTCTGAAAGTTGCTAAGCACTGTAAAACCTCAGTGTAAGTGACAATTCCTGTATAAGCATTTAGAAATCTCAAAACGTATCACAAGGAAAGCTGTAAGAGGCAAAGCACTTAGTTCAAAGCCCTCCCTTCTGTGTCAGTGGCAAAGGAGTGCTTTGATTTGCTTTATGGGCAATAAATAACACAAAAGCCTGGAAGATGCAGCAGGCCTGACAAGACTCTGCAATCCTCAGAGGACAGCACACACAGCTAATCAAACACACTGGCTCATTGCCTTCGGAGCTCCTCTGCCTTGCAGTGCTCTCCTACACCTGAGTATTCCTGGCTGGAGAAGAAAAGGATGAAATCATAAATCATAGCGAGCAACACAATGACTTTGGCACATCCTACACATTAATTCATGCAAAGCTTTCACAGAACTACCTGAGTACCTAAAGAAATGAGTGAGCAGCAGAAAATTATTTTTCCTTTTGCTGCAGAACGTGCAGTGCTGCCTTGCAGAGGCACTGAGTGCTGAAGGGGCAGGATGCAGGAAGAACATCAGGTCTCTGACTGCCTCAGGTGGAGCTGCAGCCACTCTGACTGCAGCAGCAACCAGAGAGCAAAGCCAGAGGGAACATTGGCTGATCCTGATCCTATCTCCACAGAAATCGGGATTTTTCTCCCAAGTCCAAAGGGTTCTGAACTTCACCTCTCTCTCCTGCTCTCCAGTCTCATTCCATTGCCTCAGGTGTTCTTGCCACAGCATCAAAGGCAAGTCCACCTCTGTCTGCAATGTGAATACGCTTCCCGTGCGCTCCAGCAGATGAAGCAGCTGTCACAGACATCTTTTATGAAAAATCCTTTCCTTAGGACTTTTCCTCCTGAGAAGCTGAGAGGCCTCAGGAACAAAATGGAAACAATGGTTATCTGCTGCTGTGGAATGCAACAGGTGCATCTGTGATTGGCCCATGTTGGTTGTTTCTAATTAATGGCCAATCACAGTCAGCTGGCTCAGACTCTGTCCGAGCCACAAGCCTTTGTTATTCATTCCTTCTTTTTCTATTCTTAGCCAGCCTTCTGATGAAATCCTTTCTCCTATTCTTTTAGTATAGTTTTAATACAATATATATCATAAAATAATCAATCAGCCTTCTGAAACATGGAGTCAGATCCTCCTCTCTTCCCTCATCCTCAGACCCCTGTGAACACGGTCACAAGCACCATCACATTTTATTAGAGTTAAGAGAAAAAGCAGGTCTACATGTCTAAGTGAGAGTGTGTTTTGCATTGCAATGTAATATTCAGTGATGTTATGTTACCAAACACTGAGCAACCTGACAGATACATCTGTTAGAAGGGTAATTACACAGGATAACTTGTACTGCTGTCCCTCTCTGTTAAAGAAAACAATGGATTTTCATTCAGAGGGGCACCTTGAAAGATTAATGGTAGTAATGAAGTGTGAAATATTTCCTCGCTAGCATGGTTAATCTGAAACAGAGGAAACAATCATTTCACCCTGGAGGGATAATCCTTTGAGGGAAGTTTTCAGTGAAATAATGCATTGTCATATCTCATCTCACATATGTCAACAAAGAAACAATCAGTGTTGTGCTTATTGCAATAAAAGCCAACAAGAACAAAAAAGAGGAAATGCAATCAGCACAGCCAAACCACAGATACACAGTGGGATCAGCAGGAGGGAGAGAGGAAGGCAGGAAAACTGGGACAAGGAGCCACAGCATAAGGAGCAAAGGAGGCCAGAGACTAGAAGTTCAGTCATGGGGAAAGAATTTGGAAGGAACTGTGCAAATAACATTTGGGGGCGTTTATTTTGGTGAGCCATGGCAGTGTTTGTCAGAAGGAAGTGGCCACAGAGGCAGGTACTGCAGCTGGGCAAGAAAAGGGTGCCAGGGCAGGCACTGAGCTCCCAGAACTGTCCCTGTCACCCTTTGGACATAATTTATACCTTGAAAGGGCTCTGCCAGCTAACACAGAGACCAATACATAGACATGTGTGTATACACAAGAAAAATAATTTTAAAATACTTATTTATTTTTTTTTTAGTAAAGCCTTCACCTTCTCTAGCAAACACTGGTCTCTGTACAAAAAAAAAAAATCCCTTAAAAACAACTTACTAGAATCATCCCCTCAGATCCTTACCAATGCTCTATCTTCAAAGAACACTCACAAGCCTTTCATTTTTGATAGATAAGCAGTTTGATCAATATTTTCAACACTGATCAAGGCCAAGAGCAATTTCATTTCTAACCTTTCCCTAAATTGAATTGGCATCTAAGCAGGTGTATCGCTCAGTTACTTTGCTCATGGTAAGCAGATTGTGCTGAAGGAGATGGAGGCTTTCAGTAGCTGTTCAACTCATATACTTTATATTTATCTCACATAAACATTAGTACAGCAGGAAATGCTAAACTTTCTCTAGGAAAAAAAAAAAAGCCCCATTAAATAAGTCTGTTTCTAGATCCTTTTTTTTAATACCTAAGGGCTTTTTATTACTTGAACTGATGACTGCTGTTGTCCTGATAATTTTTTATTCTGCAAGATGTTTTATGCTCACAATATTCTAAGTGTGAAGCACTAATTGGAATCAGAAAATCAGTCTATTCTCATCATCTTTTTCCTGTCTGTATTTATTAGGGGAAATGTCTTTCCTGGAAGAGGTGTACCTTGTCCCCTGTTGTCTGGGAGGCTGGCTGAGCATGGGCACTGTCACCTCCCACTGCTCACTGCAACCAAGAGGGAGCTGTGCCCAGAGCCAGCACAACGGGCAGAGGCTGCACCTCCTGAGCCAGGGATGGAGTGTCACAGACATGTTTTCTGAAAAATCCTTTCCTTAGGATTTTTCCTCCTGAGAAGCTGAGAGGCCTCAGGAACAAAATGTAAACAATGGTTATCTGCTGCTGTGGAATGCAACAGGTGCATCTGTGATTGGTCTCATGTGGTTGTTTCTAATTAATGGCCAATCACAGTTAGCTGGCTCAGACTCTCTGTCCGAGCCACAAGCCTTTGTTATCATTCCTTCTTTTTCTATTCTTAGCTCACCTTCTGAGGAAATCCTTTCTTCTATTCTTTTAGTATAGTTTTAATATAATATATATCATAAAATAATAAATCAGCCTTCTGAAACACGGAGTCAGATCCTCGTCTCTTCCCTCAACCTGAGACCCCTGTGAACACAGTCACACTGGAGCACTCCCTGGGCTGCACCTCCTGAGCCAGGGACAGAGAATTCCTGGGGCTGTGCCTCCTGAGCCAGGGATGGAGCACTCCTGGGGCTGGATCTCCTTAGCCAGGGATGGAGCACTCCTGAGCCAGGGATGGAGCACTCCTGGGGCTGGATCTCCTGAGCCAGGGATGGAGCACTCCTGAGCCAGGGATGGAGCACTCCTGGGACTGGATCTCCTGAGCCAGGGATGGAGCACTCCTGGGACTGGTGAGCAGGGTGGAGCACTCTGGCGTTCCTGAGCCAGGGATGGAGCACTCTGGGGTGGGATGGAGACCCCGGTGACCTTAGCCAGGGAGGAGACTCTGGGTGGATCGAGGTGGAGACTGCACTCCTGCATCCTGAGCCAGGGATGGAGCACTCCCTGGGCTGCACCTCCTGAGCCAGGGACAGAGCACTCCTGCATCTCCTGAGCCAGGGATGGAGCACTCCTGGGCTGTGCCTCAGCCTGTCCTGCTGTGATGTTGCTTTGTTCCAGCCATCCAACCCTCCCTGTACTGCTCCAGCAGAGCCCAGATGTGAGAGGCAGCACAGCTGCACCCACCACCCCTCCTGGACAGCTCCTGTGGCAAGGATGGCTCCATTTGCCCATGCTAGGCTGGTGTTTGCTGTCCCTAATAACCTGTCTTAGGGGGCTGTGGCGCCCAGAACAGCTCCAGCAGGATGCTCTCACTGCTCACTCCCCACTCCTGTGTCACAAAATTGTCAGGAGTTTGCTGCTGCCAGGAAAAGAATAAGGAATGACATGCAGAGAACACCAGTGTGACTATAAAAATGCACTGCCATACTTCACTTCAGTGGAAGAAAATGCAGCTCAACTATTGCAAGCTCCATGGCAATCCCACAGACTTGCCTTTGGCTTTGAGAAGGCTATTTTGGCTTTATCCCTCTGCAGCAGACACTTTAAAACCTGTCATACAACCTGGGGGCTTTTTTACCTTTTGTTTCTTCTCCTGATATTACAACAGAAAACACACAAAAGAATAAGTTCCCTTTCCCAAACATCTTCAGAGCTAATAGGAGGTTACTGAATGCTGTGTACTGTGCAAACACAAATTTAAGACAATTTTATAGGGCCTGTTATTTACCCAGCTATAACAGCATCTTTGTTAGAGGATGGCACTGTAATTACCTGCTTTTATCATTAATAGCTTGAGTCAGTGGTTAATGCAGAGGTGACAAATCACTGGAAAGCCTGACAGTTTATGGCTTTTAGCACTAAGGAAGGTTACTTTTATTTCCTATCCCTTGTGTATATCATATTTCCTTTAGATGTCTTCTGCTCTCTTATATACACATCCCCATTCATAATTAAACATACCTGATCATAATTTATTCACATGCAACCAATTACCAAATCTCTGTTGTTTAGTGAGAGTGCCTATTTGGAAAGTGGTGGAACAAGGGGAATGTTTAACTGAGGAGTACCACAGTAAGGACTTCAGTCTTTTATGTCCATTCTGAAACATCAGCTGGCAAATAAAGAAAAAGTACACATCTGCTTGAATTTGCCAGCCATTGGAAGGATAGGGGGAACTGCCAGTACCCTCAGCTCCACTCCAAAAAGTGGAATCAGAAATATTTTGGGCCAAAAGAAGCAAAATGCTGTGCTCTCCCTGCAAACTCCAGTACCCATGTTCCACTTGCATCGTGTTACAGGCACACAGACCAAGGACCTGTCCCCAAGACTGGTGCTGCCTGTGCACACCAGAGTGCTGCAGAGCTCAGGCCCTGCCCTGCCAACACCAGGGTGAGAACACAGAACACACTGCCAGCTTTAGCCTGCCCTTCCCTGCAGGAGAGGCACTCCATTATTTACACAGAGTGTGGGATTCACCCTGTGTATAAACACCATTTGCCCCACACAGTGAGGTCCAGTTGCTCACCCTCCTGCCCCATGCTCACAAAAACACCCCCTCCCCACATTTGAAATGGAATGAAAGCCCTTGTGTTTTAAGAAGTCAGTCACTTTTGGAAACAATGAGTAGCAACTGTTAAAACAAACCAAACTCCATTTCAAATCCACCGTGAAGCAAAGGAGCAAAAAAAGAATGAGGCAGAAATGACCTTATCCATAACTACAGCCATAAGGCTAGTTAGGATTCCTTCTGAGTAAAAAATAGAGAGGAACAACTGGCAAATGTCAGCCTCATTATCATGAACTCTTTTTAGTAGTGAAATAAAAATTACCCTTAGATCTTTTTTCAACAGCCCAGGCCATTCTCTGTGTTAGAAGCCTTTCCATTTCTTTTGAATAACTATCAAATTATGGCAACATCTTTTCTCTTCAGTACTAAAAGCACATGTTTCAGCCATAATGACTATATGCACACTATATTTGTCTTCCACAAACACTTCATATTAAACTAGTTAGGACATAATATTGTGAAATATAATGAGAAGGAAAAAAGGAGGCAAAGCTAAGCAAAAAGAACATTGAGTTCAAAGGTAATTGCTTCTCTGTGATACCTACAGTTTTTTGTATTTTCCTTCAGAAATACTAAAATATGGAACATTCCAGCTCAATAAAAGAAATTCTGAAAAAATTTCATGTAATGCTTGTGCCACTGTTTAAAGCCAAGATTATGCTCTTCAATCTTGAGTCTACAATGTCTATAGATAGAGAATACAGTTGTCCTTAACCTGACAGATGTCAATGGGAGTTTTCCAAAGTAATAACTTGGCAAGAAGTCAAATCCTAACCTGCTGCAAATCTCTGAGGCTCCAGTAAAGTTAACAGAGTTGTGCCATTTAATGTGAGCCTGGGCTCTGGCACAATTTAATCCAGACCCTTTAATCTTTCTAGCCAGCAGTTCAACTAATGCATGTTTTCACAAGGCACTTGAGTGAAACAAGGGCAGTTTCTCACCTTGGCTTGTTTTGTCTCTTGTATAGTTTTGGTCATTTATTCTTTGATATTCTCTGGTAGTGCATCCTCAAGTGTATTCCCATCTCTTCTTGAAGGCCAGGGCTTTACATCCTCAGTTGTTATCCCTCCCAGATATGACTCAAGAGTTGTTGAGTCCCTGGGACAGAGATGGAGCACAGCTGATTTTCCCTGTTCATGACATCATGAATTGCCCTTTAATGGAAAAGATATTGTTCACATATCCACCTCACCTACAGATAAGGCTCAGGAAAAAAGACCAGATGTTGGGTTTTGTAGTGGATTCTTGTGCGTTTTTCCCTCCACTTATTTCCCTGTAAAGAAACCTGTGATTGTGATCTCTGGTCAGGATTAGTTGCCCAAATCCTTCCCCACTTCCATTTGTCCAGCTTCCTGAACTGACACAAAACTGGGTGGCTCTTCATCACATTTACCCATCTGGTGTTGCTGAACCAGGAGCACAGGAACATTTTCCCCTTAGAGCTCCTGTTTCCCACTTCTCTGCTACCTGGAGATACAAATGTGAAGCTGAGTGTTCCAGGTTTCTGTTCGGAGTGTTCCAGGACCTCAAAACCCCACATCCAGCATTTCTCCCCAGAAGCACAGAGAGATACACCAGCTCTGTGTGTCTCATGAGCCTTGGTACAAACCCAGTCAGGTTCATCCAGCTGTGAAGTGTAGGGGGACACAGTATAGGTAAATGAAGGTGGTATAGAAAGTAATCTTACCCCTTAAAGAGTTGCAGCTGGGTTAATTATGAAAGATTAGGAGCAGGCCTGATGTTAACAGGCCACAGCTGTAGCCAATAAGAAGAGTGTTATAAAAGAGTGGATTGATGGGAACTGGAGTCAGTTTGCTGCTGTGAGGATAAAGAAGAGTTAGTGCTCAGAGGAGCTGCCTATAAGAAACCTCAAGGAGGTACAAAACTCCAGCAATATGGAACCCTTGCAATGTAATTACAATAGAACTCTTGTAATATAATGACAACAGCGAAGCCTCTGCTTCAGCTGCTTCACCAGCCTCCAGTGGGCACTCTGGGCTGCAGGACTCACCTCCTCAGGACGGAGACAATGATATGGAACTAAGCAGAGGTGTCTGACAGCTGCCCAGGGAGCACCAGAGAAGAGAAGGCATCCTGCCACCAGCCTCATTCAGGAAAAATCCCTCAGAGGCAACTCCAGGCAGCCAATCTCAGGCTGCTTGTGATTCACTGGGGGGAGCAGCATGAACCAGAAGCATTACATGAGGGTTTTACCAGGTGAAACACATGAGGATTCCACTCAGTCACAAGTTTAAGATGGGAATATGGAGGCTAAGGAGAACATCCCATAAGGTACAGTAAAAGGTCAGAATTCATATTTTAAAAAATGGGAGTGATGATGCTTGCTTGCTCCAGAGGGTTGTTATGAAGCTCAGCAAAGTTCTGTGTGATTCCCTGATGTGCCCTGTCAATGCCAAGGGTTATTACCTCTAAAGAAAGCACCCTCCAGTGTTTCCTGCCAAAGCATGATTTATAGAACACACCACAGAGCAAAGCAGAGACAGCTCTGAGAGGTGCAGAAGAGGCAGCCTGTAACACAAAGGGTGCTGCTGGCAGGGAGCTAAAGCCTGTGCTAATGGCTTCTGCAGAAGGCAGGACTGGGTCTGTGAACAGCTGTCCTGGCTTTACAAGGGTGCTAATAAACCTTCCAACACTTTACCTGCCATGTTCCATGTGCATCTGTCCTACACCTTGAATGCTTGCTGGAAATGGGAACTTTACACAAGATAGTTTTCCCCTGGACTTGCAGATACATGGATTATGTTATCTCCCCTCTTGTGACAGCACCCAAGAAAGTCTCAGGTGAAATCCCAGCAAGCTTCTTGAAGTTCCTCTTCTTGTTGCTTTAGCTCAAGGCAGCAATAGATCACTCAGGTCATATCCCTGAAGCTTCTCTTAAAACATTATTACAAACAGAGAGGACAACATTTTCCATTTTTTCCTATGAATCCAGGAAATTCAAACACTGAGCCAGTTGAAGAATATAGCTATCATCCTAAATATTCCATTCCTTAAATATGATGCTCATTGCTATTTCCAATTACTTCTAGATGATATTCCATCAGAAAACAGACAGATTCAGGACATATCAAATAAGCTTTATGTTATAAGATCAGAGAAATACAACGATGATACAGCATTTATAACAACAACTGCTAGAAATGAAAAAATCCACAGTGGCCTAACTCATGATGAGAGTCAGTAATAACTCCAACTCAGTGCCAGGCAGAGATGCTATTAACTTGTGACCCAGTAAGCCAGCAGCTGTGAAATAATGTGTTCACTTAAAAAAATAAAGCAAAAAACCCAAACCCCAACAAATCCCACCATAAAAAAATAAGACTGAACATGTTGCTTATAAAATGTTAACACACAGTTTACCAATTTGTGCAGTAATGATGCTCAGAGTTTGTTTCTCCAAAATGGCTTTGGAGAAATGCTAAATGCAAAACAAGAATTAGAGGACTTGGAAACACCATTTAATTGCTACCAAAAAAGAGATGGCATCAGCATATCACACACACCCCATGAAATCCATATGGCCATGGCTATTTTCAGCTGTCTCCCTAAATTCCCTTTTGTCCTTTCTTTGGGGCTGATGCATTCATGTTCTCCTGACATCTCCTGAAACTGCGGTTCATTGCACAAAATGGGGCCACTCTGAACTTGGAAGTGAAGGAAATCAGCAGTTTGGGACCTGAGAGCATTGAGGGAAATCAGCAGTTTGGGACCTGAGCATGGTCTGGAGAAGCAGGAGCACAGAAACACCCAGGAAGGTCAGGAAGCAGCGGGTGCCAAGTGAGGGCTGGGCTTGGAAGGTGGGAGGAAACAATGGGCATCAATGTCACTGCTTTGGGTGGGATGAAGCAGAACAGAAAAGTCTCCTCCAAAACTTCCTCATCCGAAGATTTCAAGCTTCCAAAAGGAACAAAGAAGAGACTTGGATTCAGTGGAGTTACCTGAGTACGTGTCTGATTTAATGAGTTTTCCAGTTTGTTGGAAGAGTCTCTGCATGTCACAACTCTTTGACATTTATTTTTATGATTATGTCAGACTCCAGCTCTGGAAACCTTACTTCCCCCAAAGTTGCTGTTAAAACTCAAAAAAACCCCAGTTTGCTTGTTTATATCAGTTTTGTCAAAGACTGTAAATAGAGGAATTTGGTTTCTTTATTTAAAAAAAACAAAACAAAACAAAAAATACAAACAAACAAAAAAAATCAAACCAGACAACATTTGGTTTTCTTCTGATTTTGTTAGTTTTCCTAATTAAAAAAAGCTAATCAAACTGTGTTTTTGAATATTTCAAGATACTGAAAATTGATACAAACAGCCTTGTGAACATCATATGATTGGAGTGTTGGAGTTTCCAGTGTCTAAACACAAAAATTGGATATTGTCCTTTTCTCATCCCTGAACTCTGACTCTCACCAACTATGACAAACTCTGTAAAGAAAAGGGATTGAGATCAGACCTTCCCAGGGGTCTGTTCTGGTGGAGTTGAATGGAAACTCCTACTGATGCCTGATGAGAAAGGGAAACTGGAAATGTGTCCTCATGTGAACAATGCAAAATGGAGGAGATGCTGCCAGAGAAGAAAATGTGATACTCTGAAGCACAATAGTGTTAATAAATGTAAGAACAAGTTGTCCAAAGAGCAAGAATAATTAACCAAACTGCAAACTGACAGCCAGACCTGAAGACTGAGAACTGGTGTTGGTTTTGCTCATTATCTTTCTCTGAGTTCATGACACCCACAGCTAATGAGAGGCTCAGTCTGAAATTTCCAATCTGGCAACTTTTTGAAGTCAAAAGCACAAACAAGCAACAGGTAAGGAGACTTGGACAGCTACAGAGGATGTGGAATTGAAAGTTTTGAAATATTAACCAGAGTCTCATGTTCAATGTGAAAAGCCTTTTTGATATGACATTTGATGGGCACTGCTGATAGAGTAGAAATCTTGAGACAGGAGAAACTCATCTCTCTCCCTCTTTGTGTCTTCCCTGAAGAAGCTTCCAGCCCCACATGGCTTCTTGGCTTTTCTATGGCTGCAAAGAATGCTGAAAACGTGACATTTTCACACTAGAACCCAATTTCACCTTGTTTGGTTCTTGACACCTGATTTTATGTACATGGCTATGTATCTTAAAGCATTGCCAGCCAGACCATTGCCCACAAAGGGAATTCTATCAGGTCCCCAAATTGCAGGAAGTCTATCATGCTAAATAGTTCCATGCTCCAAGAAGATGTAAAGCTTTGAGGGCAATTTGTAGCAAGCAGCCACATGCCAAGCAAACTGCTGTGCAACCAGTGATTGATGTCCTTGCTGATATTCCCTATTTCTGTGCCAGGTTCCTGCAGCAAATCCTGCAGTAAACTGGCAGCTCCACTCAAGTGAACAAGGCTGGGGTAATTGATATGTGCTGGGAATCTGCCTCTTCTCAGCCATGGATTTCTTTGGGTACACACTCACCACTGAAATCTACTCTTGGAGCACTGAGGCATCTCTGTTTCACACATAAATACCACCACTTCAGTCTGGCTTCCTGTCCCTCAAATTATTGCCATACTTGAAGCCAGAATGCTGCTGAGCTTTTTTCAAGCCAAGGAGATAACACTTACTTAGAGCAGTTGGGCACCTAGACCGCCCATAAAAATCATAGAACTCCTAGGCTGAGAGCCAACAGCCTGGAGGATGACATGGGGAAAAAATGAAATTTAAAAAGAAAAATCAAACTGTATTCCTCACTGCTGGGGCTGAAGAACTTTTGCTTCTTGGAGTAGCTCCTGAAGGTGCCAATATGAACAAGAGGTTGTTTAGGACGGGCTAAGAGGCAGACCCAGACAGAGGAGACAGCTTCTGGATCCACAATGACACAGCAGAGGCACAGCTGGGGTGGTGAGAAGCCCAGGGGACACTTCTGGAACCAGTGCTGGGGCTCAAACCTGAGTGCTCCCCCAGGACCTGGCTCAGGGCATGGGCTGTGCTCACCGGCCTAAAGGGCTCCAACCCTTTGGCCACTGAACATGGGGGATTTGGAGAACACAGTAACATAATGCTAAACTGCTAATGCAGATAAAAATGCTTCAGAATTAATGACAATAAAGTGGAAACAGTGATTAAGGCAAAATTTTCCATCCTACTTCATCAACCATAGGTACCATGTTCCCCCAATGTGACCGTGTTTGCAGGGGTCTGAGGATGAGGGAAGAGATGAGGATCTGACTCCATGTTTCAGAAGGCTGATTTATTATTTTATGATATATATTATATTAAAATTATACTAAAAGAATAGAGGAAAGGATTTCATCAGAAGGTTATCTAAGAATAGAAAAAGAAGGAATGATAACAAAAGCTCAGAGAGTCCAAGCCAGCTGACTGTGATTGGCCATTAATTAGAAACAACCACATGAGATCAATCCCAGATGCACCTGTTGCATTCCACAGCAGCAGATAATCATTGTTTCCATTTTGTTCCTGAGGCCTCTCAGCTTCTCAGGAGGAAAAATCCTAAGGAAAGGATTTTTCAGAAAATATCATGGCTACACCCCAACTGTCTTTTAAGTGAGGTAACCTCTAAAGAGAAACGATCACTGTGCTGTGAGGGCCTGATGAAGGAGGAATGAATGATGAGGAGGACTCCACTGATATCATAAGGCTAATTAATTACTTTATTATACTGTATTATTCTATACATCTAAAATTGAATCTGCCAAGCACACAACATTCTGAATCTCGTGACTGTCACCCAACAGTCCCGACACACACACACACACTTGGCCCTGACAGGCCATGGAAACAAAACCCCATCACTGTGGGTAAACCATCTCCATATTGCATTCTGCTTTGGCACAAACACAGGCACAGCAAATGATAAGAATTGTGTTTTCTTTCTCTGAGGTTCAGAGAATGTGAAACCCAGAAATATTCTTGGGAAGAATTGTGCCTTGCTTTTCTCTGTGAAGAGAAATGTGGGGCTACAAGAAACCATTCATGCTTTTACTTCTATAACACAGGCCCAATATAACAAGTACATGATCTGTGAAACATTTGGAAGGAGAGATCAGGAGTCTAAAGCATAAAATATGGTAAAAATGTGGTTTATAAATAGATGAAAAAAATATCTTCTTTAGTCTCAAGTTGTAAAATATTCCACAGATGAGATTCAGAAAGGTCACTCCTCACTTTCAGAAGCTTCTTTATAAAACAGTTCATTTAAAAAAATTAGAAATACATGAATGATATTACAAATATTGCATTACTTACAAATAAACTTCTGAGCAGAACTGGAGAACTTTCAGACCATCTGCTGAAAGTGCCAAGAACACCCCCTTTCCTTCAGTAAATGTAAATAAAGCTGTGTCTAAATAAAGACAGACCCTCTGCAGTTTAGTAGATTTGCTGTTAAAAGGTGAAACCTGCTTGGCTTCCAAGCACCTGGCTGGTGCAGTTTTATGAATGAAATGAGTCAGATAACAGCATTTACAAATGAGTCCTCACTACTAATTTGATGGTTCATCCTTCTTGCTATTTATTGCCAGGATTACCTCTGAAGGGAGAGAAGGAAAATATTTATTTTTTTATCTAAACATTTCACATGGGTGGTGCCAAGTCCATCAGCTGGCAGCTGTAAACCAGCAGAATATTTACAGCAGGCCCTAACAGCAGCCACAGCTGATGGAGACAGCCCTGGCAAGCTGCTGAAGTTTCTCCTTCAATGGGTTTTAGCTAAACTGTAATGCATAAAACAGACCTTCAGCACAAAGCAATTTGGGCTTGGCTTTTTCCTCCTGTATGTCAGATTTTCTTGTATTTAAATGCAGCATTTCAAGTCCCTCTACTGAATTTTTACAAAGATCTAAGAGAAATAAAACATCAGTCTAAAAGATAAAGACAATACACTCTGTCTGTTTCTATGGTTATTTTAAATCAGTTTTATGCTGGCTTTGACAGGGGTCTATTAAATCAGAAGCCAAAGATTGAAGTGGCAGTTCCAGTAGAATTGGATGAAAACTAAAATAACTGCAGTCAAAGAAAGGGTCAAAGCCTATGTACTGCTTCAAGAGCAGCTTTCTTTTATTTGTAGCAATGATTTTTAGGCTGTTAAACATTCTAAGCATGGATAGAAGCCACTCAAAGGTGCTGGAGTGAGCCCCAATCCAACAGGAGCTCTGCCTGCCTCTGGATGGAGAATTCCAAGCACAAAACCTCTCCAGAGCCTCCTCCCTGTAGGAGAGTCGGGGCAGGATGGTTGGGATGGACCGAGATGAGAGATCTCTGCAGCCAGGTCAGGAGCTTGGGGTTTATTGCAAAGGGCCTGGGTGCGTGCTGGGATTTGGGGTTTATTGCACAGGGCCAGCTGGGTGCAGGGCCCGCCTGCACCTGTGGGATTTGGGGTTTATTGCACAGGGCCTGGGTGCAGGGCCCTGCTGGGATTTGGGGTTTATTGCAAAGGGCCTGGGTGCAGGGCCCTGCTGGGATTTGGGGTTTATTGCAAAGGGCCTGGGCGCAGGGCCCTGCTGGGAGCTGCCAGCCACAGCTCAGAGCAGGACCGAGAGAAGAGAGGGGCAGAGAGGATGAGAGGGTAAGAGCATAAAAGAGTAAGAGGGCAAAAGCATAAGAGAGTAAAAGGGGTAAGAGAGCAAAGTTCCTGTTACAATACAATAAATCTTCTTCTGTGTTCAATATTCTGATTCTCACTAACCAATCTAGTACAAGGTACAAATCCTATAGCATTTCCATACAGCCTATAAGAATCATTACATTACCATACTGTGTTACATTTTAAACCCTAAAAACTCCTCTTTGGGCCCCTTCAGCCAAGCTGGCAGGGTCTGCTCTGGCCCTTGGACCTGTCTGCAAGCAGAGGGAATTGTTCCATCAAAAGGGGATTACCTTCAGCCAGCCACACCATTGTTTTCCAGTTGTTCAGTAACTAAGGGATCTCAAAGCTTGCTTTCATTTCAATCTTGCCTATAGTTTCCATATTCTCAAAATCTTTTGCCAGGCAATCATATTTATAAGGCTTTCCTGTTTCATCTTCCCCAACACCTCCCAAAGCCCTGGGTGCCAGCCCAAGGAGCTGCTGAGGAGGGACCTCACCTGAGGAGCTGCAGCCCCTCATTTCAGACCCAGCCTGGGCACACAAGCAGGGCACAGAGAGAACACGGCAGTGGCTCAGCTCATCACACCAGCTCACACAGCCCACACAGGGCCCCTTCATGGCCAAGGAGCTGGATTGCTCTAAGAGATGATTCAGGAGAAATATAAACCCAGGAAAATGTATTCTTGTGGGTTCCAGCCTTAAACAAAAGCAGCTGTTTTGAGATAAAATTCACAAGGACACATTGGTGTTAAAAAATCCCTATTGATTCACTGTAACTTTTGGAAAGATATTTTGTTTTTATAAGACTGTTGTCTGATAACTTGATGGAAAATCCTCAAGGCTTTTCTTGAGAAACACAAATATTTTTTCCTTCAAATATATTTCTATTTTTTTCTTTTTCTGCATGCCTTTATTGATCTCAAAGACCTTCTAGTCTCTCACATGTGAGAATTTAAACAAGCACGTGCAAGACAATGACATTCTGAGCAGTGAGCATGCCTCCCTTTCACGGGAGTCCTATTTCATACTCATTTAATGGTAGCTAAACCTGTATTAAACAGTGCTACAGCAGAGCAAAGAAAGACCTCAGCATGTCAAGAGCACAGGTTTCCAGAGGGGAGAAAAGGTCAAAATCAATCATATAAATTCCACTGCTTGCAAAGAAGCAGCTCTATCCGAGTGATGTTAGAACTGATGGTTTTACACTAGTTACTGCCATCATCTACAAACACCTGATATCTCCTGGTGAAAATGGGCATCTCACAGGAAACCTTGGTCAGGATTAGAGAGGAAAGTGAACCAAGAGGTGGAGACTGCTCTGTGTTCACAAAAACAGTGCTGTGTTTGTTTATAGCATCCAGTTTGTTTTTCAAATTCTACACAATGTGCGGTAAGAAATGCAATGGATTTCAAGCGGCACCTGTGATGATGAATTAAAGATCTTCAACATGAATGTTTCACAGCTTCACACCACTTACCTGGTCAAATGTGACTGCTGAGCACTTTGCCTTACCTTCCAAGCCTCGGCCACTCCCCTCACACCTGGAGACCAAGGGACCTGGTTGTGTCATCAAGAACTTCAGCTCCTGACTTAGATCCACCTACAGGTCTCTGGTTTGTGTTAATAAATTACATCAAACTAATTCAAACTCCCTAAGAGAGAAAGAGTCCAGGTCAGAGTTATTAGTATACATTTCAATTTTGTGATTTTTTTTTCTCATTCTGAGGAGGACTTTTAGTTATCAGCCATTTTATCATATTGGAATTGGGGGAAGAAAGGTGAAAGGAGGGAGTGGAAGCAGATTAAAAAACCCTAATGTACTGGAGAAAATTTGGAAAAGTAGGAGGCTGGTGGGACAATTTAGTAGCAAAGCTCCTTACAAGAGCAGGCTATATTGCTACTTAAAAAAAACCCCAAAAACAACAACAAAAAAAAAACCAAACCCAAAACAACCAAAAACAAGAAAAAAACCAACAAACAAACCAACAAAAAAAAACCCCAAAAATCTCCCACACAACAAAACCAGAAAACTGAACAAAACAGAAACGCCACAACAAAAACCCAGCGAAAAGCCAGACAAACACCTCCAAAAGAAAAAACCCCAAACCAACAGAAAAGAATGTTAGATGACAATAGCTTTCTGTTGCTAGTTGGGCAAATTGTGCCTTTCCAGCTACCTCCAGAGGCTGCTTTTAACCTGCAGGACTGTCTTGGGGATGGTTCATTATCCCATGCCATTTTTGGGGTTTTTGATCTCTTTTGTTAGATCCAGATGTCTCAGCTCGTGGCCCAAAACAGCTTCTTAGGAACAGCTTATCTCCTTCATATTCCAGAGAACAAAAAAAAGCATCAACCAAAACAACGAGAAATATATAAAAGAGAGAAGGGAAAAATACATCTGAAGCCAAAAGGTGTTATGCAGAGATTACACTGGAACAGAGGTAGTAAAGAAGAGAAAGTGTGCAGCAAAACAGGGATGGAGCTGAGCAATTTCCTCTGGATTTTTAAATGGTCAGCAAAATGGAGCAGTTACATAACACAAATGAGTTACAGGCAGTGATGGAGATAAGAGCATTGCAACTTAAGATTAAGGGAACTTTTTTCTGGGGCAAGAAAAGATTTTTCTATTTTCTTACATAGGCTGCTTGTTTCTTAATTTTCCAGGCATTCTAGCCAAGTGCTCAGTTGCTTAATCCAGCCATAGTGGGTTTGTAATATCCCACTCTCTGTGCTTACGTTGTTATGAAATCTCTTCCTCTAAAAAAGAAAAAAAAAAGGCAATGAAGGAAGAAAGGAAAAAGGAAGAAAGGAAGACCCTGTGGGTGTGTAAGAAAATGTCTCTCAAATTTTTCTATGCACAAACACAGTCATGTTCCCCTTAAAGAGCTGTCTGGGAATGCATGCAACAATTCCTTGCCACCACGTGCTGTTAGAGCTGGGGCAGTTTTGGGCCAGGATGGCATCAGAACAGTGCAGCAAAGCTGGAGATGGGAGTTTTCCAGCTCTCCTTGTCCCAGGAGGGAAGGGAGAAGCAGGGACCTGTCTGCTGGGCCTGAGACTTCCAACAGCCTGTTCCTCAAAGTCCTCAAATTCTGACTGTGCTGCTGTGTCCAGGGCGTCCAAAGTGAGATTAGAGACCAGGGGAAGGGAACAGAGAGACCAGCCTGGAGGACAACAAAACTAAAATTGATCCTTCAACATCTCCAAAATCTCCTTTGCTTCTCCCTCAAAAAGGTAAATGTTTGAGTAAGAATCTCTAAGGGAGTATCATAAAGTTTGTGTTCTGTCTTTGTTCCAAAGGTCCACAGATAAATTGTACGCAGTTGCCAGAGGCAGATCACTGCCTCAGAAATTCCCTTGGACAAGCAAAGAGCATGAGATACTTCCAAGATTTAATGGTTACAAGGGGAAAAGATTACTTTCTGGAAATATTCTGCAGTGAGCATTCCATCACTTACAAGAAGTTTGTAGAGAGCAAACAAAGAAAGGCGAGCAACAGAAGGAAAGTGAATTCATGCAGAGATGTGGCTGCAAATTCAGAATGCATTCAGTGAGCTCTGGCACAAGCATTGGAGCCATCAGGGACCCCTGATATGCTCCTCTGACATTTCATCTCACGCACAGAAGGGGCTCATGGAGAGCAACCATGTTGCTTTGCAGATTCTGCTTCACCTGACCACCCCCCTCACACAGAAAACAGTGTAAAAGACAGCAAAGAAAGAATGAATATTTAGTGTTGAGGCATATGAGATGCTTAAAAACATAACTCTTTTTATGTTCATCAAGTATACTAATTAATTATGCTATGCATTAGAGAACTTTAGGCATGCTTAAACAAAGTATTTGGAAGGATCTAAATAATTTTATCATATTTCCAGTACAGACAGCATAAGAAATTCCACACCAGCTTAACAGCGTGGCATCAGGGCACAAAAGAGCAGGTGAGATTTAGATTAAAGAATATACAGGGCCATCCACATAGCAAATAATTTCCCACCTCGCTCATACACCCTGTTGCTTGTTCTAAAAGAGGAGCCTGGGGGAGATGGTTCTGTGTGAACCTGGCCCTCAGGACCCTGCAACACAGCCCTGCAGTGCCACACATGTGGGCAGAAATATGGGGCTGCTGCAGCATCAGAGCTCATGGAATAGGGAATGTGGAATGTTGAATATGGAATGGGAAATATGGAATGGAAAATACGGACTGTGGAATATGGAATGTGGAATATGGACTAGGGAATATGGAATATGGAATGGGAAATATGGAATAGGAAATATGGACTGTGGAATATGGAATGTGGAATGGGGAATGTGGAATGGGGAATGTGGAATGGGGAATGGGAAATATGGAATAGAAAATATGGACTGTGGAATATGGAATGGGAAATATGGAATAGGAAATATGGACTGTGGAATATGGAATGTGGAATGTGGAAAATGGAATGAGGAATATGGAATGTGGCATAGGAAATAAGGAATAGAAAATATGGAATATGGACTAGGAAATATGGAATGTGGACTAGGAAATATGGAATGGGAAATACGGAGTATGGAATGGAAAATATGGAATAGGAAATATGGAATGTGGAATATGGAATATGGAATGGGAAATATGGAATATGGAATGTGGAATGGGAAATATGGAATAGGAAATAAGGACTGTGGAATATGGAATGTGGAATGTGGAACATGGAATATGGAATGGGAAATATGGAATAGAAAATATGGACTGTGGAATATGGAATATGGAATGTGGAATGTAGAATGGGAAATATCGAATAGGAAATATGGACTATGGAATATGGAATATGGAATGGGAAATATGGAATATGGAATGGGAAATATGGAATAGGAAATGTGGAATGTGGAATGTGGAATGTGGAATGTGGAATATGGAATAAGGAATATGGAATGAGGAATAGGAAATAAGGAATAGGAAATATGGAATGTGGACTGGGAAACATGGAATGTGGAATGGGAAATATGGAATGTGGAATGCATCTGGGCCATTGCAAGAGCTGGAAGCTTCTCTCCACCTTTGTCACTAAGTTTTGGTCTCTACCACACAAAGAAATTGAGAAAGTGAATCCAAACCTTATGTTTCAAGACAGACAAAAATGAAAAAGCTTTTGCCTTCCACCATTTTCTGACTGAATTTCAATTAGTTTTCAGTCAAAAACTTGATCATGCTCGTTCTTAAGCAAGGCATGTGTTGAAAATTTCTGCCATTTCCTTTCAGTTGTAGCACAGCAGCTTTCCTGTTCCCCTGAGTTTAACAATTTCTGTGTGTGTGTGTGTGTGTGTGTGTCCTTCCAGTGCCTCAGCCCACCACTCCTGATGGGAAGAGCTGGATTGGTGCAGGTTGTGTTTTGTTTCTCCAATTTCATGTTAGATCTGACAGAAGGAACAACTGCACACTTGTCATCCCCTTGCAGACACTTCCTCCTTTTATCACTAGGCCCAGATGCTTTTCATTAGATTTTTCTTCTCCTACAGCTTTGATCTCCTTTACAAAAGGCAGACTGCTCCACTGTACAAGAATGTGAAAATAAAATCCTGGAAAAGAGCTTCTAAAATATTGTACCTTCCTTCTCTACTTTTATTTTTATGTTTCCTATTCTTTCTGTACTTTGCCATAGGGTTCCTCATAAAATATGTGGACAAAAAGCCAACATTTTCAAATTAATTTCTCACACTGAAAAGCCCTTTTTCCTCAGACAACCCCAGGGCACTAATAGCATCTTTTTATATATTCCTGCTTGTCTTCCTTTCCATCCATTAAATGTCTAGATCAAGGGTTCTTGGACTCAGCATGCACAATCCTATCGTGCTGTTTTCTTAATTTAAATGCTTGTCTTCACTCCACACAGTCTAATACTTCATCTGTTCATTGCAGATCTCCTTAATTCACTGAGTTGATGAAACATTTAAAAAATATATATAATAATTATTCATGAGAGCCAGTTTTGTGCATCCCCTGCCCCAATTCCAGTCCTGGAGAAATACAAACAGTCAGTCTGCTTGATTAGTGCAAGCACAAAGGCAGATTCCTCTCTTCTTCTTCCTGCATCACAATCACTGTGTTCCACTTTTCAGTGTGCCATTTCCAAATATTTGTTCACTTCTGCACTGCTGTCCCCATGGCCACTGTCCCTTCCCCACTGCCCAGAAGCTGAGCCTCTGTTGTCAGCCCAGGCAGCCACACTCTGGGTCCTGGTGACACTGCTGGGTCCTAAGCCATGCTCACACCCCTTGCTCTGCCTGCTGAGACCCCGGGGAGGGTGTGGTGACATCAGGGCAGCTGATGGGGTGGCAGTGGAGCAAAACAACTTCTTCTGGCTGATGTGCCTCTTTCCTGAGCAGGAGTTACTCAGGAACTACCCAGAAGGGATGAGGGCTCACTGGGAGGGACAGAAACACTGACTAAGGCTGAGAAACGCCCCAGTGGAGGCTCCCAGAGACACAAACACTGCCCAAGGCTGAGAAACGCCCCAGTGGAGGCTCCCAGAGACACAAACACTGCCCAAGGCTGAGAAATGCCCCGGACACAGCACGGGCAGGAAGGGATGCATTAGTTCCAGGATGGAACTGGGACAGGTCTGTGGACCCCATTTCTCCCATACCCAGGTGTGGCAGTGGCCTCCAAGAGCAGGGAAGTCATTCCTGTGCTGCCCCAGGTGTGCACTGCTGCCAAAAACTGGGAACTGCCATCCCATAAAATGCGCTGTCCTAAGGGGCATCCTGTCACCCAAACACACCTTGGCTCTGGCTTCAGGGACACTTTCAGCAGGTTAAAAACCACTGCCTCACTCACAGAATATGATGAGGAGATGGGAGAGCTGAGGAGGGACAGACAGCACCAAAGGTGATTCAGACCCAGTATCTTAAGTTGCAATATGTAGTTAAGGGTGTGTGTTCTATTTGCCATCTGTCAGAGCTGGGGCAGTTCTCTGCTGTCCATGGGGCAGGTTTTTCTTTATCTCTCCCACAGCCAACCCTCCCTCCAGGAGATCTCTGCTGTCCATGGCCACTGAGTGTCCCTGCAGGGCTGATCCAATTCCAGCATCCCATGGGAGATGCTGCGCCCAGGGGAGGAGCCAAGCATTCCTACCTGGATCCAATCTGAGCCTGGCACAGCACAGCAGCCTTTGCCCACTGCATTGCCAGAGGAGCAGCTTTCTGCTGCCCTGCATTGCCAGAGGGAGCCCAGGCCCATCTGCAGCAGCCCTGGAGCTGCAGAGGAAAACTCCCCCCTTGTGCAGGATCCCTGCTCCAGCAGCAGCACAGCTGGCACTGCAGGAGGGCTGAGCCCCCATGGGATGGGGCTGTGCCACCCCCTGACACACAGGGGTCAGCTCCTATTCTGACTCTGGCTGTGGTTTGTTTTTGTTTGTACTATTGCATTTGTATTTTTAATTTTCCTAGTAAGGAACTGTTATTCCTATCCCCATATCTTTGCCTGAGAGCCCCTTAATTTCAAAATGATAATAATTTGGAGGGAAGGGGTTTACATTTTCCATTTCAGGGGAGGCCCCTTCCTTCCTTAGCAGACACCTGTCTGTCCAAACCAAGACACCCAGCAACCCCCACAGATTATCATCCAATTCCAGCACAGTTATAGTCAAGGAAATTTCAACAAAATCAGTGGAGCTAAATTTAACCTGGTCACGTTGCTGAAAGCTGCAACCTGAAGGATGTTTCTGAAGATGGGTCTGGATGAGCTGACCTCTTTTCTGACATAACTGAGAGCACCATCAGATCATAGGGCTGAAACACAGCTCCAGCAGAAATCAAAGGGAGCTCTCTCTTCAATGAAAGACAATTTCCCCCCTGAGCCTTCAGCAGTGCTTTGTAAATGCTGAGACATCTGAGCAGCTGTGCAGCTGCTACAGCTCTGCTCATCAAACACATCATGAAAGAGGGGGCAGGTTTATGCTCTTATCCTTTGCAGTTCAGAGGTCTGCAGTTGTAGGACCTGCTTTGGAGCAGAACACAAACTGAGTTAGGAGCCACACAAGCTCCCTCTGGGGAAGTGGCCTCATTTCCTCAGCTGAGGGAAAAGCAGAGCAGAGCAGCACTCCTGGAGATTTCCAAGGCTCTGCAGGAGACACCGTTCATGCCTTCAAGATTCCTCTCATCCCAGAACTGACTCCTGCAGTCCAGTCAGGTACCTTTGAATTCAACTTCAGTAATTCAAAATGCTCTATCTTTCTCCATTAAGGACCATAAAAATCTTTACCTTAAGATAGAAAACTTTAAATCATTATATATCAGAGTTTTCATCTCAGTGCTTTTTCTTAATGAAAAGATTTATTTCCAGCAGAAACACAGTTTAAAAATATATTCTTGCACTTCTAAAATATTTCTTCCTTTTTTTTCCTACTTTTTTTTTCAGTAAAAGATAACGATGTCATTTTAAGAAGCTAGACAGAAAAGAATTTTCTCTGTACTAAAATTTCTTTTATTGTTGCTTTGAATCCCCAGGTCAAGGTGTGTGACAGTGTTCACAGGGGTCTGAGGATGAGGGAAGAGATGAGGATCTGACTCCATGGTTCAGAAGGCTTGATTTATTATTTTATTATATATATTATATTAAAACTATACTAAAAGAAGAAATGATTTCATCAGAAGGTTAGCTAAGAATAGAATAAGAAGGAATGATAACAAAGGCTTGTGTCTCGGACAGAGAGTCTGAGCCAGCTGACTGTGATTGGCCATTAATTAGAAACAACCACATGAGACCAATCACAGATGCACCTGTTGCATTCCACAGCAGCAGATAACCATTGTTTACATTTTGTTCCTGAGGCCTCTCAGCTTCTCAGGAGAAAAAATCCTAAGGAAAGGACTTTTCATAAAAGATGTCTGTGACAAAGGTGTCAAGGTGCCCTTTACAGGCAGTCAGAGTCTCCAGCAGCCACTTTGCAGGGTTTGCAGTGATGTGCTCCCTCACCCTGCTGCCACAATTTTTCTGGGACAGACACTGGTCAGGACAGAACTTTCCATGGATGGTAAAATCAGCCTCTCCAGTGAGGTTCCAGGCCCTGCTGCTGAACACTGATGTCATGTTTAAATAAGTCCTGTATTAAAGCAGCGAAGGGCTTTGGACTATTTCTAGACTTTGAAGTATTTTCATACTGCAGCTGCCCTGTGAACACCTAATTAATATTTCTCTTCTTCTGCCATCTTCTCTCCTTTCTCCTCACCCCTTCCTGCTGCTGTAATTCCTTCTCAGCTGCTATCCCACCCAGCTCCCTCTGATTTGGAGCCACCCCCTGACAGAGGCGAGCTTTAAAAGCAGGGGTTGTCTTTATTTTCATCAAGAGAAATCACAGCTGCACGTTTCAGTACCCACAGAGGCTTTTAACGGTGACTTTTTATTAGAAGTGCTAAATTGGGAGTAATAAAAACTCCCAATTTAATAGTTTAATAAAAAGAGGAAGCTAAAAGCCAGCACGGCTGTGGAGGAGCAGCCGTGAGACTGGAGGTGCCAAATATTTGGTTTTTTAAATGGCTCAGCTTTCTCCTGTGTTTTCTGGCTCTACTGGAAGGCTCGGCAGTGAGCAGCCCTGGGCACAGGCAGGTTCTGCTCAGGAGCTGGAGCTGAGTGCTCTGCACCCAGACAAACACTGGGCTGCCCTCAGGTCCTCTGTGCCTACACAGGGGTGGGAGGAAAAGTCCTGGCAAGGATTTTCTGGAGCATTCTGCAGGCAGACCCGGGGCCAGGCTCTTTGGAATAGCAAAGGATTTATCTACAAACAAGGGTTTCTGTCTCTTTGTAGCACAAATGTTTCAAATCTGACTCTTTTTTTTTTTAAAGAAATTTGGGGTTATTTTCCAGAAACGAGGCAGGCTTCCAAAGCAGCAAGGGGTAACCATGAAAATTCAGTGAGAGTGCAGCTGGAAGCTTCTGCCCAGGTAGCCAAAAGTAATCCTGATATCACCAATGTCACACAAAAATGCCCCACTCCCACATCCCACTATTGCCAGATCTCCCCAGACTGCTGCCTGGTACTGAATTGTGCTTTCTTTATTCTGTAACACCACAAATATTACAGGAGTTCAGTTTTTTTTCATTTCCAGTGTCAGAACTTAAACTGGACTAGAACCAGTAATCCCAGCATAAAAACCAAACCAAACAAACACAAACAACCAAAAAAACTCACAAAAAAAACCCCAACACCCCAAAACCAAACCAAACCACAAAAACCAAAAAACCCAAGAGCTGAAAAACACACCCTTCAACCCCTTCCTTTTTTTTTTTTTTTTAATAAAGCTTATGAGTCAGCTTGGTCCATTGCAAGCCCTAATATTGCAAGTATTAAACAACAATGTAAATGCAATTTTTGAGATCTGGTTTTTCAGAACTCGCAGCTACACATGATAACTTCAGAAAAATTACTAAAGACCCAAGGAAAACCTGATCTAAATGACAAAACAAGTTTTTATATAAAATGAACGGACAACTCAGCTGCATTTGTCTAAATAAGAACAATTCATCTCTTATTCTTGGGAATAAAGGAAGGATAGGCTTTTGCTGGCTTGTGCCAGCTGTCCCTGTCAGTATTAGAGAGTGCTCTCAATACACAATCTCTGCTTAAAAAAGATGCTTTAAATGTTACTTTTAATTATTTCCATAGGCTACCAGGCTTTCTAGACTTCAGTTGCTGTTCCCCATACTGTAAATTATAACTGGGGTTTTTAACCTTCCTAAGGTCCAGATGAAGCAGCCCTAAAAGTTCTGCAAGGAGTATTACAGGTTTATTAGCTGACTCCGTTAGAAAGTGCTGATTGCTGTGGGAGTACACAGAAGTTAACAGGCAGGAATTATTCCAAGCTCTCTGTGAAGCACCATCAGCACATCAAAACAACAATCCCTGCTGGATGCCACCAGAAACTTACAGAAACTGTCAGGGAGAAGGGGATTTTGAGGAAGACTAAACCAAGTGCACAAGCCTTGCACAGTCCCGAGGGTCAGGGAGATGTGAGAGCAGAGGAATGAAAGGATGCAAAGGCTCAGCTCTGCTGCTGCCAGAGTTAGCAAATTCCCCTTCAGGGAACGAGCAGCTCGGCTGTGCTTACTGCTCCCAGGCACATTTTCTGCTGGAATTGTCAGAATCCTGCATGGCTCTGCTCCCAGCACTACCCAAAGATGTGTGTGTATATATATCTGTATATTTCTGTCACTTGATTCTTCCACACAAGAACATTCCCATCCAACCCCACTCTGAAAGCATTTGTTTCACCCAGTTTAGTATTTGTCACTTGAGAAGTTTCTCTTCCCTGCTCTTCCAGCAACTGCTTGTCAGGAGCCATGTCAGTCCCTGGCGTTGGCAATTCCCTCTTGGGTGGCATCTCCTTCCAAAACCTGCATTGGCAATTCCTGGGAGGACAAAGCAGGAGCAACTGCTGCAATGAAGGAGGGAGCCCACACCAGTGGAAATTTAGGGCTTACAGTTATTGAAAGATGAAAAAATAATCAGTAACACTTCTTGTACTTGTTCTACCAAGTTCCTTTCAAGTCCGTGTAAAAGGGCATTACCCCGTTGCTTCTGAATTTTATAAAGCCTAATTTCTGAAAAGACTACAGTTGTTAAAGTTATTTGACACAAATTCCCTAGCACAGGTATTTGATGAGTATCAAGAAATTCTGGCATCTCTCTTTTGGTGAGTCTTGGTGTTCTTTGCTTGCTTCTGGGAAATCTTTGCGTAAATACTTTGGATCAGAGGATGAAGCTTTTTGATAGCACAAAGGATGAAAGTTCTGTTTCAGTAGTAGATTAATAAAAATTTTTAGGGATTAGATAAAGAAATATTACTTTGTTGAAACAGATTCTTACTAAATTTTCATGAAAATTTGATCAGAAAAGGCTTCTGAGGTTCATGATTAAATTCAAACCTGTAGAATTAGAAGCTGTGCTGTGATCCCCAAATGACCAACTCAACCTTAGATTTACAGACAATGAGAAAGCTCCCAAAGAATCTCTGGGTGAAGACTTTCCCTGTGGCCCAGGCTCTGAGGTTCTGGCCCTTGCTCTTCCTCAGACAGACAGGGGGAAGCTTCCAGATTGCAAGAGCTCTGAATGGCAGCATCATCTTCAGTGTTTGGGAGCTTTTCCCTTGCCCCACATAACAGAAAACACTTTTAAGTTTCAAAATAGTTTCAAACAGAAGTGAAGAATTTTTTAAATATCTAAAATATTTTCCTTTATTAGGACTTTTTTAGTGATTTCTAGAGCTGGTCAGTTGAAATTCTTCCACCACTCTTGTCCATAGACACACACACACTCCATACCCAGGTTCTTTTCCTCAATTCTCCTCATTCTCATGATGATTTTCCAGCTCTCAGTTTCTCATGCAGCCTGGCCTGACCCCAAAAGGGTGTTGTTTACTATTCTGTCACACTTTACAAAGTTTTCTCCACAGCCTACACAGTAAAGGACAACTGCTGTATTTCAATCTGTAAAATTTTGCAATTCTGGCAAGACCAGAATTAATTGATTTGTGGTCATGGAGGAGATGCCAGGTGGATCTGTCTGGAGGAGAAAAAATTTCCTGGTGCTGCAAAAATGTAAAAGATGGAAACACCAGGGACTGGTAATTCCACATCAATAAATCCCAAGGTCATCTAGAAGCGACAGCAGATAATTAAAAAGCATAACTTTACCACTGGCAACCTGATCTCAGTTAAGCATTCCATCTTAAAACTGTTGAAATTAAAAGGAGAATGGAAAATCTGCTTTTTCAAATCACACTTTCGAGGAATTTTTAAGGTCCAGTCACAAGCTCTCCAAAAGGCCTCATTTTCCACCTCTGATCTCCTCTGCTATTTACAGCTTGGGCCTTTTATTTATACACAGCTACAACTCTCCCTACTGCTTCCCCCAGAGGAGTGCCTAGTATTTAAAACATGCATTAAAGGGCTGCTGCTACGATGCTAAATCTATTTCTGTCCTTGTAAATACTGCTTTGCTCAGGGGAGCCGAAGCGTTTTGGAATCCAACTTTATTTGGCATTCCTATTTTGGAACGAGGATTGCCAAATGCCAGGCATGGCATGTGAGCAGAGCAGGAGCTCCCTCCCAGTGCTAGCCCAGAATGGCACAGGGGAGGATTCTCTCTGGGAATTGCCCTTCAGGAACAATCCCTGCTGTCACCTCTGCCTCACAGATATCAACAACTGAGCGAGCAAAGGCAGCACCAAGTGCTCCTGGAGAGAGAGAGAGGGAGAGAACCCTTACTCCTCCCAGAACCCCTCAAATGCCTTGCACAGAGAGGAAGCTCCAGAGCAGCAGCTTGGTAATAAAGGTGAACATATTTTATGGAAATGTTCCATCCTTCCATTGTGCCAAGAGCAAGAAAGCTGCTGTTTCTGATTGTTCTTTTCCTTTTGTGCCTTGTGGCACCTGCAAAGAACAGGTGAGCTCTGAGTGAGCCCTGAGTGAGCTCCCCAAGCCTCTTGGCTTCTTTCACAAGAAAGCTCAACTCTTCCTCCAGGCTGCTCCTCATTGGAGATTTTCAGATTCAAAGCCTCTACTGGCTCACTCTTCCCCTCAGAGTCTTCCAAACTGGTTTTCCATCTGCTCCTACATATTTTTCTGAACATTCCCATTCATACTAAATATTGCCAGACACAAGGCAGTATTTTAAATGAAACAGCATGTGCAAATGCGTGCACGTATATTTTTAGCAGGCTGCTTCTGTTTTTCCGTGTAAATAACCAAGCAAAACAAAATTCAAGAAGAAAATTTAAATGGCTGTTGATTGATTAAATAGAAACAGAATGTGATAACACAAAAAGCTCTTAGTGCTCTGGGAATGATCGTGAGAAATTGAAGAAAAGGTCTGAAATGCACAGGTACAAGTCAGTATGGATAAATGCAAAGCACTGCAGTGAGGACTAATCCCCTCCAAAACCAACAAAAAAAACCCAACAACAACAAAGATACAAGAAAAATCCCCACAAAACACAATGGAGGAAAAATGCAAGAAGCACCAGTTTTCCAGATAAGGATACCAGAGTTTGGTAGATCACAAATTGAAAACAGCACCAAACTAACACGAAGTGTCATTAAGATCCAGAAGTCATTCCTGTGTCCAGCCTGGCAGTGGCTCTGTTAGAATGGATCATCTGAGCGCTGTACTGAAGGTTCACATCCACCACAGACTGCCTGTAGGAGAACAAGAACAACCACCCAAGACCCAAGCTGATGTCACAGGATCATAATTCTATTGAAATTCCTGAGGGAAGGCCTGAAATGGGGTTGTGTGTTCTTTCAAAACTCACATTTCTGTGCTTCCGAGTCTAAATCTGTATCTACACAACACAGAGGGGAAGAGAAGGAGTTAATAAATTGTTTTTCCTCTGTGGGCAAAAGAAAAAGTGATGGGCTCAGCATTCAGCAGGAAAGATTTGGGCAAGGCACTAAGCAAACTCATGTGGTGAGGACAGTGGAGAGCTGTGATGCATTGCTTTAGCACTGAAGGCTTTTGGAGAACACATTACAGGAACATTTATCAGGAAAAGCTTGGTAGAAGTTATCTTGCCTTGTGAAAAAGTATAAACTAGATGGTGTCTTGGGGTTTTTTCAAGACAAACCTTCCCCATAATTTAATATGATGTTTTCCAAAGCTGTCTTTTTGTCTGCAAATTTCACCACTTGCTCTGCTCTGAGTTAGTCAGATTCATTTGTATTTTCTCCTTCACTTAAATCTTCTCTCAAAGCCCTGGACCATGGTCACCCATCTTTATGGCTGACTAGAAAGCTGTCTGGACACTGTAAATATTTGCCCTTCTCCAAGACAGAGCCCAGCACCTTCCCAGGAGCCCCAGCCTTGCAGCACAAGGGGAAGAAGCTGTGACTGGAAATCCAATCAGATGGAAAGCTTCCACTGAGACTGAATGCTGCTCTTATTTCCTTGGAGTGTTAGCACAGCCATAATTCACAGCTGTGTTCATGGAGCTGTGGAAAGCTTCTCGACTCTTTGCAGGGTTTCATTACAGAGCTGCAACCACACAAAATTAATCAAATGTTTCAGCAGCCCAGAATGGTTTAATATTAAGATTCTCTAATTAAATCGGGGGTGGAAATGGATAAAGGGAAAAATTGTTTGAGGTAAGAGTTAACCAAAATATGACCTGATATCTAACCACTTCAACCACCAGAACCTCTGTGTTTTACTAGCAAAATGTATTAGGAATAGGCTTGAACTAGAAATTGGAACACAAATATCCAATTTGAGAGGAGCTGGCATATAAAACTGAACCTGGATTTTCATTTTACAGTTGAAGCCTCTCTGTATTATATCAACCTATGGGCAAAACATATGAACCTTTCCAATTTCCCTACTTACAGCCCAAATAAACAAACAAACAAATAATCAATATATCTGAAATCACAATTTTCTAGCTACTCTCTTTCTTCCACATTATTTGTTTTCCTCCAAATTTCCTGGGCAGCTTCCACTGGGACAGTTTTCAGGCTTTACATTTTGATTTGTCTTTTCCCCAGACCCTCTCCAACAAGCCAGGCACCCAAAATTCCAACTTGGCCATTCATTTATTGTGAGAACTGCAGGAACCTCAGCTCTCTGCTCACCTCCCTGATGTACCCAGTGAAAGAGCTGGCTCTGAACACAGCATCTCCTGAGACTTCCAGCTTTCACTGCCACACAAATAACCCACAACAGCCCAAATCCACCAATCATGCACTCCTACAGGAGGAAGCTGGAGTCATAAATCCTCTCCACTTCTGCTCAGAAAGTTTGACTGGACTCTGTCTCATACATCACATGCTGTCTGCTGGATTCAAGGGCACTTTCCAAGTGGACGTTTTTAAGTAGGCCAAGGAACTCTTGGATAACATGATAAAGCTGAATTAATCAACTGCACAGTAACATTTAGTAACATTCAGAGAGCATGAGATTTTGGGGTGTTCTAAACATTAATATAAGGAAGCATATTTGGAACAAATAAAGGTATAAATGATATCCCAACTTCCAACCCTGGGTTTGGTTCTAATCTAGAATTATGGTTCTAATCTAGAATTATGTTCTAATCTAGAATTAGCATGGTAACAGTACCTGAATTTTAGAATTAATAGACAGAGGGAAAATGATGGATCCCCTGTTATAAAGTGTATTTGATCCACATGTCTATGAGGAGGTGAGGATATGCAGAATTAGCCCTGGGGTTGTGGTGCTGGGACACAAAGGGGATATAGATGCACAAGGTCCTTCAGAATAACCCAGCAGTGCCAGGAATTAGACTGGACACCTTATTGGAGTGTAGGATTTGTGCTTTACAGGCTGCTCTCAGTTGTGCCCCTGTCCTTGAGGCCAGCTAAAGCATTTTTGGACACCTGCGCTCCTCTGCCTGGGAAGGTCTCTCACAATAATCCAAGGGACCTCCTAAACTTTGCCCAAATTCAATTCTCAGCGCAAAGAGCACCTTGGCCAGTCTGTGAAAGGAGGGTGTGGCTTCCCCACATCCAGGTGCCTGGCAGGGATTCCCTCAGAATCTGAACCAAACATCCCTGGAACCTTGGGCAAGCCTTGCTGCGCAGGGGAAGGCAGGGACTTCCTTCCCTGGCCGGACACATATGCTGTACTTGTATCGTTCTTTATCTCTGCCAGCTTTTTTGGGGTAGAGCTGGCATTTTAGAAGCAAAAATAGAACCTATTCATCTTCTACATGAGTTTTTCAATGGTCTTTTAAAAACAAATTTCAGTGAGACTTATTTCAATTTATTTTCATTATTTGCATTAAAAAGTCCAAAGCTGCACAAGTTCCCAGCACCACATCAGTACTTCATTATATTCATAACTGTGTATTTTCCAATAACTGAATGTGATTGGCCATTTTTGTTTTTTTTCCTAAAAAAATAATTAGTTAATTAAACAAACAAACACAATGTTTACATAATTTTCAGATTCGAGAAGAAAAAGCATTCAGAGTGAGCAGAGGGAAATTCAAATAATGAAAAGGGTTCACAACCCACAGAACTAACATAAGTTCTGGGAGATTGGATTAACTGATTCTCTCTTAAATAGAGACATCAAATTTACCTCTTGGCATTTCTGCTGCAAACATCTAATTCTACTCTCACAAAATAACTAATCAGATTTAAAAGGGTTAGGCACAAATTCTAATGATACAGTGTAAATCAAGTACTTTATTTATTTTATATATTCATAATAAATTACAACAGTTTAGACTAATATAGACCCTCAACTCTATATTAGTCATCATCAAAAATCAGAATATCACACATTAACCATTCCCTTAGAGAAAAAGAAACCAATCAAGAATTGGGACAACACAGACCTTGATAATAAATGATGCACATTCCTCATTCTGTCATCATTATATTTTTTCATTCTGTTGTCATTTTCCATTGAAATTGAGTGATGAAAATACACTGAAATGATAGTTAGATGTAATTGGTGCAATTGAACTGTATCAGAGTTCTGACTCTGAACTACTTTTAGAAATGACTGGGGTCGTGCAAACCATTGTCTATCTCGGGAGCCAAACTGTCTGGGACTGGTGAGGAACCTCCTGCCCAAAGTCAGGAGAGACATTCAGACCCGTTTCAAAGACATTCAGACCCATTTCAATGACGTTAACACCCATCAAATTATTTGTACCAACACTAGCACACATCTTCCCTCTCACAGGCAAAAGGTCCCACTCCTCTTTCCACTTTCAGGTGCAAAAGCCTCCCTTGCTCTGCGGTAAAAGTGCCCAGAGAATCCCTTGGCAATCAGAAAGGCACAGAAGATGCCTGAAAAATCTGTGACAACCACTCTTTCTCTGCTCTGCAGGCCACATTTTTAAGTCCCCACTTATTCAAAACCACCTTCACTTACTCCTTTCATGCTAAAAAGAACTCCTGCCACATGACTGACCTATCACGTCTCAAACCCCAGAATTAAATGGCCATTATCATCCCTAAATCCAATATTAATAAGTCCTAATAACAGCACAGAATCAGGTGGGTAGTTATAAATAATGAGGAATTGTAACTTTTTTTATCTCCTAAGATTTCATGAGTAAAGAAAGAAGCCAAACTCACAGTCAGTGCCAATGAAAAGCAAAGAGACAGCAAATTTTACTGTCTATCAGCTTTTCTTAATGCATTCTCTCTACTTTAATGATGACACAGATAAATTCAAGTGCTCCTCTTTGCAGGCAGTGTGTTCGTGCAAGGTGTAAGGAACTGAATAAATTAAAACTCCAGCCTCAAAGCACACTCTGAGCTCAGTTTGATGCTTTAGCCTAGAATGGCAAACCCAATAAATGGGGAAAATCAGGCACTTTGAGTTTCCCAAAAAGGGGAGGAAAAACCAGTCACTGCATCCATATTTTAAGAGCCTCTTAGATAATCTGCACCAAAAACCTCTATAAAAGCTCAGGTGGTCAAACATGCTTCTGTTTATTGTACTTTTTGTCAAAAGAATAAGTCATTGAAGAAAAGGTTTTGCTGCACTCAGTTTAAGTGTACCCTATTCAACAGTGCAGTCAACTGGAAATTCTTCATCAAAAAGTACTAATATCAATTTTTCCCTAACTGGAGTTAGGGAAAAAAAAAGTTTCTATTAAAATAATCTATTTTATTTTTGGTTTCTGTAAAATTAGATACAATTTAAGCGCTCATTCCAATCAAGCACAGATGAATTTTCTTAATTGTCAATTTTCTTTCTTGAAACTCCATCCTATCCAACTCCAAATTAAGTTGCTCCTGCAGGTTCCTATGCTGTAATTGCTGAGTTGCTCAGGCTGATTTACCTATTCTCAGAATACTAATAGAGAGTAAGGAAGTGCTGTAAGGCTCATCCTGTGATGATTAATCACTGCAGGTGGCTTCAGTGGCCTTAATCTCGCATTGTAGAGGTCATTAACAGCAACTAATTGCTCTAAGCAGCCTCACCCAGGATCCCATCCGTGCCCAGGAGCAGCACATAAACTCCAGCCTTGGCTTTCAGCCTCAGTTTAAAGCCATTTATAAATTCTTGTTTCTGCTCCTGTTCTTTTGGTATCGTAATCTGACATCGACTTGTTGTTTTGCTTTGTTCGGTGCTGTCCCTGCTTGGCTCCAGCCTTTGTCCTGCAGGTATCTCTGGCTCTCCTTGGCTCCCTGCTGGGCTTCCCTTTGGGAATAACTGTGTTCCTACTGTTCTACACTCCCATGATTTCCCTTTGGGAATAACTGTGTTCCTACTGTTCTACACGGTTTGATTTCCCTTTGGGAATAACTGTGTTCCTACTGTTCTACACTCCCATGATTTCCCTTTGGGAATAACTGTGTTCCTACTGTTCTACGCGGTTTGATTTCCCTTTGGGAATAACTGTGTTCCTACTGTTTGATTTCCCTTTGGGAATAACTGTTCTTACTGCTCTCCTACAATGCTGTCTCCACACAGACATCCAGGTACTCCTGCACACCCAAATCTTACAACCTATTATGTCCTTTTCTGCTTCCTGACTCACTCCAGTTGCATTGCAGAAGCTCCTCAGCCTTCAAGCAGGCTCAGAATCTGTCAGAACTCAGCACATCCCTCTGGGTGTCCAGAGTTGCTGAGGACCCCACTGGGGGGCTTGGAGACCCTGGCACGGCCCAGAACACCTGGGGATTTGATTTTGACCCCTGGAGCAAGTTGCCAGCTTTGTATGAGGACATGAAAGTCACACAGGTTTGAATAGTGTAATAACAAAATGATCACAGGGTGAAAATGTGGATCTTAGGATTTTTGGTATGGGGATTATGGGGACAAGATGCAGGAATCTGGGCGTGTCCAGCCTTTCTTCTTCTTGTTCTCCATTTTCTGCAGTGATGTTGGCACTTTGGGATTGGTTTAGAATAGAAGTGCACTGTTTAACACAGGTGATAGGTATTGGGAATTAAGTGTAAATATGTTATATGTAGTTTGTAGTATAAAAGGACAACACCACCCTGAGGGCGGTCAGAGTGCCTGTGGCTGCCCTGCTGAGCGGATCTCCTCTGGGCAGAAAGAAAATTTTATAGATAAGAATTAATAAACAACCTCAAGACCGAAAAGTGAAGAGTCCAGACTCGTTCTTCAGTTATGTGGGCCGAAGCAGAGACACCCTGCACATCTTGGGGCAGCAATTATCAACAGCAACTGGAGAAGAAGTCAGCCCTGAGTTCCTAAATACCTCCCCCTGCACAGCAGTGCCTCTGGTGTGTCCTGCCTGTATTTCCACCCCGCAGCATTTTGGGCATCGTTTGGGCATCCAGCTTCCCCGGGAGTGCAGTGCAGGCTGTGTGCTCTCCTCGGGGCTGTGGGCACTGGGCTGTGGCAAATCCTAACTGCTTCTGCACTCCCTAAATCACCATTCAGCCGTGCTTGCTCTGCGAGTGACAGTGGGGAAGAATTAAGTCCTCTCCCTGGAGTGACAGGTTGTACTGCTCGCTGAGCTGTGCTTCTGCTTCACTTCCTTGGCAGAGAGTAAGTTTTGCCTTTCATTTCACCACTCAGTCGGAAAAAAAAATGGGCTAAAATCAGGATAAGGGAATCATAATTCTACTTTGGCAGATCACAGGGTTTTCAGTATTGAAATTCCAGTGGCCGATTTTTCTGTGCACTGTGGAAGAGCAGGAGGCTCTGGGGACTGGTAATGGGGTCTTTTAGCACTGGGTCACTGCTGTGAATCCAGCTCAGGTCAATGAGAATGGCAGCTCAGCTGCCTGGGTTAATCCTGCTGATTGCCTCAGTCCAGCTCTGTAGAGCATCAATAGCTACAAACAGCCCATCACCACAACTGCCATTATTCAAATAAGTTCATCAATAAATTAAACACCAAACAAAAGGTGCAACAAACCTTACCCTCACTAATAGGCTGGTTCTAAGACAAGATCTGAGCCTGTGAGTGGAGTTCCTGTAGTCAAAAAAATATAGATTTGCCCTTCTCCCAGTGTATCTACAGCAGATAAGCATCCTCAATTCCATCACTTTGGCATGGATATATTTTTTATTAAATCAAAGTTTTGTCTTATATAAACAAATGGGAATTTATTGTCTAAAGTTATCTTTGAATAGGGAAGGATCTTTCTGTTACCTCTGTGTTTATTAAAGGCTGTACTGTTAAATATATAAGATCTCAAAATTTCTTTGGTCTCAGTGAAACTGTAGGGAAAGAAGTGCACAGCCAGAGAATATAAACTGTGCTATTTAAGAACACCATAAGCAGGGAAAAATTAATAGGTAGACATAACCTCTGTGTACTCAAGAGCCAGTTTCAGACTGTCTAGCACTACAAACATTTAACCTCCCCCATCATAATCACAGCTCTTCCACAACGTCACGACAGCACAAACTAAACTGCATGAGTGCTTTAGCTACATGTTCTTTCTGAATTGTTTGGCTGTCTTCTGAAAAGACCCTGAGCTCTGAATACACTTAATGCGTGTTATAGATGGATAATGAGATGATTTGCTCTTGCAATTAAAAGATAACTATTGTGTGACTATTAAGAAAAGGCTTTAGTGATGTACAGTTATGTTATTGTACTTTAGATGGCCTCTGTTCTCCCCACAGTTCCCTTTCCCCCTGCATTGTTGCCATCAGGCAGCCTGGGCTGTCTGGGACAGGTACAAAGGAGCTGCACAGGTGTCCCTTGCATGGGGCAGCTGGGAATGGAAAAGCTTGGGGGTGCTCAGGGGGTGAGGCATGGACACACCCGAGCTCCAATCCAGTTACAAGAGAGCAGTCTGCACTGATAAATGGCAAAGAAGAGCTGACTGACAGACTTTGGGAGGGGCCAGGGCTGGCTGATGCAACCCCAGGGGTGTAAAACACTGAGCATCCATCCTGAAGGGAACTGGCCCTGTGGTGTGCATGAGGGGCAGTTCCCAGCGCTGCAGCCTTTTCCTTATGTAGTCCTTTGTTGTATTTTTGTTAAGGTTTAATAAACCTTTTGAAATTTTCAAAGTGAGCAGTTGTTTCTCACATGTGTATCCTGTTTGGGCCACACAGAAAAACCTTGGTCATGTTTGTTTTCAGCTACAGCAGGGCCTCTCTTTGCCTTGGCAAACGAGGTGAGTGGCAGAGCAGAGAGTGCCAGCACTGCCCTCCTGCCCTGCACAGCCATGGGCAAGCCCTGGGCACACAGGGCGGGTGTTATGAGTAGAAAAGCTGCCTGTTTTTTAAAAAGTTGCAGAGTTCACAGGTTGGGCCAGTTGCTGCCAGGGTGGAGTTCTAACTGTTTGTTGTTGTCATCACCTGGTTTTCATTAACTACCTGTTGTTGATGGTTAAGAATTCCCCCTTTTGTCGAGTGACACCGTGCTGCTTCCTGGAGGATGAGACCCAAATGATGAAGAGGAGGAGACCTCGGAGTTGGAGGATGGCACCTGGATGGTGAAGAGGAATGGACATCGAGTCAGCATGCAAACGACATCGGATGCAGCATGCAACGGGAGGGACCCCTCACCAAACCTAGCCAAAAACCCCTAAAACAACGAGCCAACACAAAATTGATGAATCAAAGTAATGTCTAGACATGAGGAACAGAATCTAGTAGCCACCAAGACCCTTTTTACCCCTCACCCTAACCTTAAGATGTTGGCTAGACAGAGGACATCGAATGTTGACCCAAAGAGCAAAAGAATTTCACCATGCCCTCGTGAGGATGGAGCCCCCAGCTCTGCCCACAGACCAGTGGACACAGCTGCACTTTTCTTCCTCCTCCTCCGAGTCACTCCTGGGAGCAGTGGCAGCGTGGGTGCAGACCCGTCGGTTCTTCCGACCCGAGCTGATCACTTTTAATAAAGGCATTAAAAAGGAGAAAGGTCTCCTGCCCTGAGCTGATCACTTTTAATAAAGGCAGTGAAAAGCAGAAAGGTCTCCTGCCCGTGTTTATCTCAGCAGGAAGCAGGGCTGGGTGTTTCAGAGCTGCAGTGAAGGCCAAGGTGCAGTGCTGGAGCGAGCAGGATGCATTACCCCAAGGCCAAGTCCCCAGGCAACAGCTGAACCCAGGCAAGGCAGCGTGTGAAAAATGCCAATCACTTGTTTTTTAAATTTTAAAAGTTTAATGATAATAAAATGGTTTTAAAATAGCAATATAATTAGAGTAATAATATTTTGGACAATTTGGGTTAGGACAATATGAGATAATATAAACAAAGAGTTACAGACAGTGCGGGTACCTTTTTCTGGGCAAAATAAGCCCGAAAAAGGACCCACGTTAGCAGAGGATTAACCCTTAAAAACAATAACCTGCTGCATATTCATGTACCTCATACATGATGCATAAATTCCATTCAAACACAGGATTCTGTCTGGGCAGTGTCAGCTTCTTCCTCTGAATCCTGACGGTGTCTTCAGGGCTGAGCAAGGCAGGAAGAAGTTCGTTTCTTCTGATAAGAAAGCAATAAATTCTTTTTCTCTGAAAGATTCAGGTGTCCTGTGGCTGCTGTCTCGCTGTGAGTCCTTCCTTTAAAAAAAGTATCTTACACAGCATAGTTTCTATTTTAACATTATGTTACAACCTAAAACTATATTTAACACACTACTTAAGAGAATTAACGCAGCATAACTTTCTAACATGGCGCATAAAATATTCATTTTAATATTTGCAAAAAGCCAATCATAAAATACGTGCATTTTTCACAAGCACAGGCTGCCCCCAGGGGATGGGGAGCTCTGCACTGCTGCAGGAGTGATCCCTCTGGCCTAATTAAAGGATTGCATTGCCAGACTTGTGGGGAAAGGCTCTTTGTGCTCTCCCAGCTGCAGGAGGAGAGCCAGCTGAGGCCTGCTGGAGGGGAGCAATGTGCAAGAGTCTCCCAGGGAGCTGGGATGTGTCTGATGGTTTTAAAAATGCAGGAGCAGCAGGTGAAGATAGAATCTAAGGAAGCAGCATCCCCAGTTTTATGAAAAGCAGTGACCCACTTTCTGCTTCAGATAAAGGCATCACCTGCGGGTCCAGGGCCTCCTCAGAGCACAAGGCCAATGAAGAACCAAAAGGAAAGATTTCCTGCAGGATAAAAGGTACTGAAACAGAACAGGAAGCAGAGTGCAAATGAAGCTATGGCCACTAAAATAATGAGTAGCTGAGAAGAGCGCAAAATGAGCAAATGATGGGCTAATTATGACTGAAAATGAAGAACTGACAGCATCAAGCACTCAGATACTCCAAGTCAGTCCACTGATTGTGGAGTATTTTCATCTGCTGTCTTCTTTTGCTGAGTTCTTGGAATAATTTTGTACTTTTGCACTATACTCATAGCAAAACCTGCTTTGCCCTCATGAGGCTTGACTGCCACTCTGAAATAAAGTCCTGTGGTCCCCAAAGGGGTGCTCAGGGGGGATGTTTAGCCTGGAACAATGGTGCACAGCATTTCTCCTCCCTGCTTCCCCAAAGGGGTTGAGTGCTAGGAAATCCACAGATTTTTCTTTATACAGACAGGGAGGCTTTCGTGTTTGCTTTTTAATATGACCCAATATAGTCAGAGGATTGATATATTTAGATCATGCAGATTTTTCAAGTGACAGCCCCACCTGTTTAGTGGTTACAGTATTCAAATACTTCTGTCATTGAATTCAGGCAAGGAAAAAATTATTCCTTTTCTATCACATTAATGTCTTGTTTTTATCAGTTAACTCTGTCAATTGTATTTTTTTACAAAATGTTTTGCAAAATACCAAGAATAGCACAATCCCTTTAGACTGAAATGAACTACATCTGCCTGTAAAATGTTGTAGAAGGTGGACTCTTTCCTGCTGTGTATGCACACAATAAATAAGGTTAAAATGTTCTATTTGAGAGATTTGAACTGGAGGAATGATAATTTGTTGGACACTGCAACAGAGAGAGTTATTTAACCAATTCTAGTGAATCACATTCAGCTTAAAGATCCTGACTTTAAAACTTGAAGCACGGAGCTCTAATAAACTGATTTAATCCATCAGTATCACAGCACATTTATGTGAATAATGCAAAATCACACAGCACACTGACCAAGATCTTTGTGTCTCTCAGGATTTGTATTACCTCACATTCTTTTCCTCATTGTGATGTAGCCCTGAGAAACAGATGTATGTTAAAACAGATGATCATAGCCCTGGCTCAATCTATAATTTACATGTGAACTGTGGTTTTATGTGAATTTGAAATGAACATGTTAAAATGATGTTACATTTGGTAGTACCTTTTCTTGTGCCAATATCAGCCTGAAACACCAGTTCCTTCAAGAGGTCACCGAGTTTCATCAGCTGCCAAAAACGTGCAGGTGAACCCCTCAGTACATCTGCAGATTGGACACATTTAATGACGTTTCTCTTAAACTGCATTCTCCAGTAAAGCTCTAAATCTGATCACATACCTAAATCTGCAGTGTAATCTGGATAATAGGCACATGCAACCCTAGGCATCAGGTTAGAGTTCAGTTAAAGGAAATCTGCTGGCATGAACCTCAGGTGATGAATACCTACTATTGCTCTTCAAAGAAAAAGCCTCAGGATAAGAAATTTGCATATGTATATGATGTTTTACCTTGTGTTTGCTGTATGCACACAACTGCACGAGGCACATCTCTGTTATTTTTAAGGTCTTTTCCTGTGTATTTGATTGCCCAGTTTATCATAGGTCTCTTTTAACATTTCTCTCTATTTTAATGAATAAAGTAATTAATTTTAAAATCCCCCTTTTTTTCCTTTCCTCAGCAAAGATGCAAGTTCTCAGAACTGTAAGGAAAATGCATCAGTGGAAAAGACAGGGATTGAGCTGATTTGAATCAGACTCCCAGCTATGTGTCTGTATTGCTGCCCAAGTAATTTCTCTGCATCTCCTCCTTTCTGGTCTCTCTCTTCTCTTTGGACACACTTTTCCAAGGCTTTTGCTGTGGGGAGAACTGAGGACCACAGCACCCACAGCATCTCACAAAACACTCAGACACAAAACACAAACACAAAGCCAGTGCATCACCATGGGTGTTTTCAATTTTTTTTGGCAATATCATCCACAAAGTCAAAGGAAAGGCTCCCTCTGGTCCACTAGATGAAATTCAGAACTGAAATTTCGCTACACCTTTTTATTATTCTACACCTCAGCAGTGATCAGAGTCAAGAGCTTTCTTTCCATTCTTTCTGGAGTTAAAACTCTCCAATTTATAATAAACCTCCGCTTGATCACACCAGTCCCAGGCTTGTTTAGTGGCTTTAATTTGTTTTCCTGGGTACCTCAGTGATGCAGAACTCATGTTCTCTGCTGCTCACATCCTCCTGCTGTGGAGATTCCCCCCTGGAATGAGGAGAGCTCTGCTGGTGTCAGCAGCACTGGAGACACAGCCAAGCTTCCCTTGGCAGTTCTGGCTGATCAGTGCTGAAAGGAGGGAACTGCACAAAGCAAACCTGCCTGAACTGGAGAGGTGAGAGCAAGGTCAGCAGCAAGTGACTGAGCAGGGAATGCAGCCTGATGGAGCTGCTCTTCTCTTTACCACTGCTGAACCTGGGCATGCAAATTCTGTACCAAAGTACAATTATTTAAAAGGCTCCAGAAAAGACCATCTGGCTTCATGTGGCATTTATGCTCTTTAATTACTAGCAAAAAATGCCCAAAACTATCTACAGACATCTACATCTATGGTGATGTAATATTTCATTCTTCTTATTTATTATGGCAATAGCTACTTCCAGATCAGACAATCCCTATCATTTAATGACCTCAGGCAATTCCAAGAGCATTGGGTCCTCCAGCCAGTTGCCAACTGTGAGGACACACCTGTTCCTGAAAGTAATTCTCCTTAAATTCAAACTATCAGACACCACTGTAGAAAGAGGAGAGGATGTTGCTGTATTTGCTTACAGAACTCCAGCTTGGAGTTTGTGACTTACTCATCTTTGTAATTAGAATGTGTGAACCTATATGGGCATATTTATCATAAAAACATTCCTTAGAGGCAGTATTTACATCATTTTTGCTTAGGGAATTTCTCCTTAGGTGTGACTTACAATCAAGGCAAGACAACCGTCCCTGTGTTCAAACTGAGACATACCAAAATTGTGTTACAGCAGTGATTTTGACCACTTGTCAGATTTTGTGGGTACAGAGGATACAGTGCTGTGTTCAAACTAAGAAATAGTCCTTTCCTTTCAAGGACTGTAGTTCTGAGCCACAAAAAAAAAAAAAAAAATCAGTGCTCTTTTCATTACATGAACAGGATGCAGGATGTAATGATAATATTCTCCTGAAGGATTTTTTTGATACATACTTGTTCCATCACTGCTGCTGGGTTGCGTGAAACAACCTAATTATATTAATGCTCAGAATATACTATACTGTACCCAAACTTTTCCTTCTCTGCCCTGTCGAGGAAAATGCAATTTGAAGTGATCTTTGGTGGGAGAATCACGTCTGTGTGAAGAGTACAGCTGCAGAGGTTAATTTTTATTATACACCACTGGATTGAAATATCTCCAGGCATTGAACACTTACAGTAATTCCACAAAGTCCAAAGAAGCTATTTAACATAAACTGCAATGTTGCATTAGTAGAATACATTTGTACATAATTAGTGAAATATCGGAGTTTGCTTCAGTTTAAGAACATGAAACCTTTCTATTTTAGCATTTTTTTCAACAAGCCCTAGTGCAAAGAATGAAAATACTTAATTGAGATATTTACAATAACTTCCTCTGAAGCACAGCTGCCAGGTAGCATCTGATTACTGCACTCCCAGCTAGAAAGCAGATCCAGCAGTTTATGGGGCACGGTTATTATGTGAAAATGAAAATAATAACAGCTCTTTCAGTGGCTCAGCATAGGACACAGCAGCAGCTAAAATAAAGGGTCCTGGATGGATCCTTGTTGGCTCTGCAGCATTCCAAAGGGGTGGCCTGATCACCAAAGGCACCAAAGCACAGCTGAATTGGCAGTCCAGGACTCTGCACCGCCATCTGTTCGGCATTCTGAACTGCCAGCCGCATCTTCTTCCAGCCCAAAAATACATTTTTTATGGCAGAAACGTATTTTTCTACGAGCAATTAAAGCAGCTCTAGGAGATGGATTATTACAAGATGCACTTAAGTCACTGAAATGTTAATTGGATATTCTGGACCAGCCAAAAGAAAACAAATCCATTTTCCAAAGTTTAACTGATTTAGAAGGCCTGGTAAAAACAGCCCAACCTACTGCCCTCAATAAAACAACTCAAATCCTGCTCTCCTGGCTCCCCAAGTGTGTCCTTTACCACAGCTATCCACAAACATGCACACAGGTTATAAAGTCACTGGTGTGTGGAAGTACCAGCAGCAGAAACTCATTTGGCATGATCAGGGAGAGTTTTCCATGGACACTGCCTGCTGTCAGGGAATGCTTTGGGCTGGAAGGGACCTCAAAGATCACCTCATTCCAATCCCCAGCCATGGACACCTTCCAGCAGAGCAGGCTGCTCAGAGCCCCATGCAGCCTGCCCTGAGCGCTGCTGGGGTGAGGCACGGATCTGGGGTGTCACAGATATCTTTTATGAAAAATCCTTTCCTTAGGATTTCTCCTCCTGAGAAGCTGAGAGGCCTCAGGAACAAAATGGAAACATTGATTATCTGCTGCTGTGGAATACAACAGGTGCATCTGTGATTGGTCTCATGTGGTTGTTTCTAACTAATGGCCAATCACAGTCAGCTGGCTCAGACTCTCTGTCTGAGCCACAAGCCTTTGTTATCATTCCTTCTTTTTCTATTCTTAGCTAGCCTTCTGATGAAATCCTTCCTTCTATTCTTTTAGTATAGTTTTAATATAATATATATAATAAAATAATAAATCAGCCTTCTGAAACATGGAGTCAGATCCTCATCTCTTCCCTCATCCTCACACCCCTGTGAACATGGTCACACTTGGGAACCAGGGCAAAGCAGGGAAAGGAGAGGATTAACATCAATTGTGATGAGCTGAACATCAACAATAGAATTTCTTCTTACAGTGGAACTGGACAGGATAATTTCTTAGTGCTACAAGCACTAAGTGCACCAGTAGAAAAAGAAGTATCTTTTGTGGAGCCTGACTTTGCACGGCACGCATCTGCTGTAAGAAAGCAGGAATAAAAACACACAACACACACACACACACATATACACATGTACCTGGTATAAATACAAGTTTGAGACATAAACTTTAAATAATTTAGGGATTTTATAGGAGCTGAGGTTTTAGTTTGAGATAAGCTTTATTGGAGTTAATCAAAATAAATGGGTAGGCCTTGATGAAGTTAAGAGTTAGTAGTTAACTAATAATTGATTGCTTGTCAACATAATGTTTGGTTAGCTGGGTTTATAATGAAGAATATAGAAACTGATCAATAGCTTTTAGGAACAGAAGACAATTGTGGCCTCTTCTGTTCTGAAACCAATTGAAGATGGGGAATGGGAGTTCTACCAATGGGTTCGTTTGTCATATTTGCATTGAAAAGGTAGAAAGGTCAGAACAAGGAAGACTTCATTTACTTCCTCATTTTGGGACTCCTCCCCATGGAAGGGACCACCACCCCATTTCAAGGAACAAACTATGCATGCTTAATGGCTTTTGAAGTAATTACCATATGGAGTGGGGACTGGGATGTACCAAAGTTATGAATATGCATTTGTATTTTGGGTATTCAATACTTGTATAGATAAAAGGACTCTGTAATCACCGGTAAATTGAGGTGTGTATTTGGGAGTTATCCCACAATAAACATACACTTTCTAACTTTAAACTGTTAGAGAGGCTTTGTCTGTCACAGTTGGATATTGGTACTAGATCAATATCCATATTGGGAATGGGATGTACCAGAGCTATCAATATGTATTTGTGTTTTGGGTATTCAATACTTGTACAGATAAAAGAACTCTGTAATCACCTGTAAATCACAGTGTGTATTTGGGAGCTATCCCACAATAAACATTCACTTTCTAACTTTAAACTGTTGGAGAGTCTTTGTCCGTCACAGTTGGATATCGGTACTAGATCAATATCCACATTTTTAATAAATCAAGTTCCCCAGAATTCCTGAGAAAGAGGGGAGCAGCAGCACCTCCTGCCAGCTGCCCAGAGGTGAGGAGGCAGGCTCTGCAATGCTTCACAAGGCAGGACCTGGCTGCAGGAGCAGCTCACAGAAGCTCTGACTCCTGAGCTGTCTCCCAGATAATGTGCTAGAACAATGCTTCCGGGGGAAACTGGTCAGCGACTTGACAAAGATTTATCAAAATCATGCAACCAAAGAACAAACAAGTGTTTCTCAGTTGGATCACACCTCTCAGGAAGATCACCAGGTGTGGCTTTTCATTCCCTCATCTTTTCCTTCCCACCAGAGCCCTACTGGATGGATCATTTCCCTTTGGTTCCCCAATAAAAATCCCAGATTTTTTTTGTCCTTGACATGCTGCTAAAGCGTCACCTTTTGTAAACCATGAAATTAAATGCAATTCATAATTTTAGTTTGGAACTGAGTCTCTGTTTCCCTGTATCTTTGATTGTGCTAAGGCAGTGCATAAATCCTCTCCTGCCTCCTCTTTCCTGGTGGATGTTGAACTTGGGATCCAGCCAGTCAGAACTTGCAGGCACTTCCAGAAGTGATCTTTGATTAGTGCTGTTTTTCTAGGGGTATAATGTTGTATAATTGCCATTTTTGTACATCATCTTGGAAATTCAGCCTGGAGCAATTGGGTAATAATTGGCTCCCAAGTTTTTTTCCTTTAATTTGGAAATCAAAATTAATACATCAGCACACCTCCCCCCCTCCCTCCAAGTACTATCCATTTCACCCTTTGAATATATTATAGCTTCATTTTCATTTTTAAATCACTCTCTGTCAGCTTTTGGCTATCAGTCCTCACTTCAAATATTCAGAGATATTAATCAGTTTCTTTCATCATCTACTGAGTGTTTGTTCTAGAAACCACCACTGTTATGGTTTAGAAACCTACCTCAAACAGGGTTGTTTTATTTTTTCTTTGCTTTTAGCAAAAGATAGCTTCTATCAAGTTTAAGATTACGACAGCAAAGAGAGTGAATAAAGCAGTGCAAAGAGGAGTTTCTAGCACAGCAACAAATTCCCAGCAAATATGAGGGGGCTTTTATAGGAGGCCATTAAGTGGAACATTCATTTCCTCACAGTGCTGCAATTACAGAAATATCCCATTCTTTATGAAATCCATTTCTGGAACCAAGGTATCATCCACCTGAAACCCTTTTGCATCAAGAGCTTAACACCAAGCCTGAATAGTTAGGAGAGAGAAAGCCAAATCAATGGGCTCTATACCTACAGCATGCTCTTGTTTTTCCATGCCTCTGTCTTCTCCATTAACTGCAGCTTTACTGGCTGAGAGAAGCTATGGCACACTAATGCTACCTGTCACTAAAAAACCCACTAAAACCCACAACCAGCCCAAGAAGAATTAAATTCTGCCAATGTCCAATAAGCAGACCCATCCCAGATCAGGGTGGGTAAATACACTGGTGTTCAAGGTTTGGTAGTTTCACTTGGACAGCTGTCAGATGGCTGTAGGCTTCTCCAAATGCAGATCAGCCTGCCCCCTACTCATTTAGGAGAACTGAATTCATTTTAACTTTTTAATTTTAAATTTTATTGTTTTAACAAACTCGAATCTTGCCACAAATACCTTTATGTTTGTTTCTATCCTTTTCAATCACTGAGGAGCTCAGTTAAGGCTGATTCTGGCTGGGAGGAGTTTCTAGCACAGCAGTTATTTGGTTTGACTTCTGCATTTTAACTTTGCTATTTGCACAGGTGTTGCTGCAGCATGAATGTGAGATAGCAAGGATACAAAATTGAGGGAATCCTATGATGTGCAAACCTAAGGTGAGGCATTTCCACAGAGTTGTCAGATTCTTCGTGCCTGTAAAAGGAATTCTGCATATCTCTGGGGGGAAATGGTAACACTGCACATTATCTAGGGAAATAAAAACTTTCTGAATTGCAAAACAGAGCAAAGATCAAAGAATTGACAGAGAAAAGGGAAAGCAAAAAGATTCACAAGTAGAACAGCAGATTGAGAGCTGAGAGACTTAGAGAAAAGAAGAAACACTGGTCTTTATATAGTAAATTAGAACAAAAAATCCTAGAGAATTTACAGATAGTGTAAGAATGACATTAATTAACAATAATAAAGACAAAACCACATTTGAAATGCCTACTGAAATTTTTATTACTTAGCACTACTGATCCCTTCTTGCCCACAGATGCCCCAGGTATCTCACAAGGCATGTGAGACTTGTGAGCCCTGTACACCAGGACTCAAGGCTGAGATGACAGACTTAAAACACAGATGGACCTCAGTGACAAGAGTTTCCTGCCTCTCTAAAAATCAAAGGCTGTTTGGCAAGCAAAATTACTTCACTGTAACATTTTAATTAGTTTACCTTTTCTCAAGCTTTCTGACAGAAGTAGATTTTAAAGAAGGATTTAAATGAGAATAGTATATCTGGCAATAGATATTGCACCTAATGAGTCTGGAATCTAATACATGTTGGTTTGCCACAGGACTTCAGCTCCTGAATCACACTTCAAAATCCAGAAGCAGTGAAAAGAAACCTCGTGTTATTCTTCAACATGCCCTCACTTTTCAGAACATTACAATTTCTGAAGACTGACAGTTGTTTATGCCCAATGTAAATATCACATTTCTAAAATTACAGAGATTATGTGGCCTTAACACCCCTGCAGAGGATTTTGGCCTTACATTTACTTCCTATGAAATGCCTCACCACAGCTCCTGGTGAGCCCAAAACTTCTCCAGCCATCTAGAGACTGAATCAAATGGGATCTCTCTTGGATTAACTTACACCAGAAGAGGTTTCAGTCCACAGGTAAATCAAACATATACCTGGAACCCAGTTTTGCAGAAATAAGAGCTATAAATATAGGCAAAATTCTGCAGCTTCCTTTCCCAAACACTTGGAAGTGTTGCCAGCATTTATTTCCCTTTAATTAAATTTTGAGCTGGATGCTGTGACAGATCCCCCTTTCTATGTCTTTTATGCACATCTTCTATATTTTTTAAACCTCTTCTCCTCCTTCTCCCACTCCCTACAGATTCACCAAGACATAAAAGGAATCCAGAAAAAACCCTGGCATTAAGTTCTTATCTTTGAAACCTCAAGGGTGAGTGTATTTGAAATCTACAGTTAGTTTTACAAGAGCTGAACATATGGTGATAGGAAGTTCCATGTGTGTGAAGACCAGCTCTGCTCTCTCCACCAAGAAATATGAGTATTCAAATACCTATTTTTTTCTTAACATTCCCCTTCTATATTGTCCTAGGAGCAGGAATATGACACCTTTTTGTCTAATAAACAGTTTAAAACCATTTCTTAATTCTCACATCCATAAACTTAGGTGCTTTAGGGTTTTGGGGTTTTTTTTTGCTCTTAGCAAAATGAGCTTTTTCAGCTGTCACTTAGTAGCTGGATGTGAACCTGACAACCAAACTGTTCTGTACCTGCTGCTAGCGCCACAGGAACCCTTGTGAGACAACAAAAACAAAGAGATTTAAACCAATAATTGTTTCCAAACTCCCATTTTCTCCATTTTCAGCAGACTGACATCCATTGCCATGGAAACAGTTGGAGAGCAGAACAGCAGGGATACAATCTGACCCAGAGGTTCCAGGATTCTTCCAGCTCCCATCACACTGATAACAATTTTCAAGAAGTGACCTCTCTATTTCACCTTCAACAAGAATTGGGAACTTAATACTTACTCATGCAGTAAAACTGAGCTAAAAAACTGCTTCTAATTTTTAAGCTGGGCTTCCAGTGCCAGTTTGCATGACTGAATTTCCAGGTGTGTGTTAACACAAGCCATCTAACAGCTTCAGCACAGCCACCATCTCTTCCCAATGGTGGAAGAGCTTCTGCCTCGAGTGGGGATTTCCCCTTGCACAGTTCACTCTACTTGCAACCCTGCAAGCACTCAGCTGCTTCTTTTCATCATTAGGATCTGAACAAGACAGAAACAGGGCTGAGCCAACAGACCCAGGCAGCTCTCAAGACAGCAAGAGATGAGCACTGTCATGCTCAGCAGGAAAGGGAACAGATGCAGCTACCCAGAGTGCAAAGGAGCAGTCTGGAGTCAGAGCTGAAATTCAGATACCAGCCCTGGAACACTTTCTGCTAAGCACAACCACTTCACTATCAGAGGTTTTAATACATTTAAATATTCATTGAGTAAATCTTAAATATTTTAAATTCTACACTACAGCAATTATTGTGGTCTTTTGATCACAACCTTTTATTTTTGTCACTGTATTTCCATAAAGCCTCAAGAGATTTTTACCTACACTTTCAGTGCTCAGTGCTGATTCAGACCAGCAATACCAGAGGTAAAATCCACAAGGCTCAGGGATGATGGTGATTTTCTTAATGGCTGTTATTTGGAGAACCAATACCAGGACACAATTGGATTGCAAAAAATGATGCACACTCTTGAAACAGATTTAAAATTATCCTTGGGGCACCAGCTGCTACTTGAACAACAGATTGTCCATGTAACATCAACATCACACTTTCATTCTGCACTGGGAATAACTTTGGAGAGGACACCAAGAAACTTCCTGGCTGGGGAGACACTTTTGGTAATCAGGCTATTTCCATTCTAATTTTAAGCACTGAGACCTATGCTAAATCTACAGTAAGTACTCAGGGAAAGCTCATCCTGAGTTTCTTTTGGGGATGCTCTGCAGAAAAGTAGCATTTTTTTTTTCTCAAGTATTTTTTTCTCTTGATATTCAAGATTTCAAAAAGCACCTGTATAGCCTCCCTGCATTTTCAACACGGATTGCATTGTGCACTTCAGAGACTTTGGCTGTGTTACTTTCATGCAGCTTGCCAAATGCTTTGAAAGGTCTCTGAGTTTGTGAACTCAAGTTCAACTAATTAGAGTGAATGGAGAATTCTGAATTCATGGAAACCATAAGACATCAATAGAACATAAAGTCTAGCGGGTCAGCCCAGAAGTCAGCAAGTCCATTTGGCAGCCTCTGAATAACTCCAAGGATGAGGAATGCCACGTAGCAATGGGAGTTTGTGGCAAGAACAGCCCACTCACCCACATCTTCATTGTGGCACAGAGACAACCAGATTGTCCTTTGTCCCTGCATCACTCCAGCCTGACACTGTCCCTTCAAGGGGCACTTCTGATGTGTCATCTTATTTTCTGTGCCATTCTGCACCCACCAACCACAAGCCTGGCTCAGTAAATAAATACAGCACTGGGATGGTGCAGGAGACTGGAGTTCCATTCTTCCCTAAAGTCCTTTAGCTGAGTGGCACTGGAAAAACCAGCCCTTCCCCATGGCCCTGCAAAATCATATTTATCTCTGCAGGGTGAGATTACCTGATGGAAACAAAAAACCCCGACACTATTTTCTTAGCAGGCAACTAAATAAATTAATTGTCTCTGTTGAGGGAAAAAAATATTGTCTCACAGATTGTTGTGGTATCCAACTGTCCCCACATCAAAGCTATTTTAATTGGAAACCTTGAAGGGCAGGAACTTTCCTGCAGCTCACAATCTGAACAAAGTAAGTAACAATTAGAAACCAAATAGGCTCTATTACCCCTACTCCTTCAGCTCAGCTACTGACCAGAAAGAGGAAGGCAACGGTTCTTTTTTTGGTGTGTAATAGGAGCTCTCCAACCGTGTCTGGCCCAGCAGCCCGGCCGTGGGTGTGTGAGCGTGGCTGTCTGGCACTGTGCTCTTACACAATCCTGCTGGGAATGCTCCTGCTGGGAGCTCTGCCATGGACAACTGCCTTCTCCATCCCACACTGGCTGCACAATTTCCTTACCTCCTCCTGCTTATCTGGCCCCAAAGCGGTTTGTGGTGCTGTTTACACCTGGTGATTTCAACAGGTTCTAACAGAGGATGGGTCTTGTGCTGCACAGACACAGCACAGGCATTCTCCAGCATCAAGGAGCTCCTGATCAGAACAGACCACACATAAACGGGAAGGAAAAGTGTGACTGTGTTCACAGGGGTCTTAGGATGAGGGAAGAGATGAGGATCTGACTCCATGTTTCAGAAGGAAACATTATATATCATTATTTTATTAAGGAACAATATATATCATTATTTTATTATATATATTACATTAAAACTATACTAAAAGAATAGAAGAAAGGATTTCATCAGAAGGCTAGCTAAGAATAGAAAAAGAAGGAATGATAACAAAAGCTTCTGTCTCAGACAGAGAGTCCGAGCCAGCTCACTGTGATTGGCCATTAATTAGAAACAACCACATGAGACCAATCACAGATGCACCTGTTGCATTCCACAGCAGCAGATAATCATTGTTTACATTTTGTTCCTGAGGCCTCTCAGCTTCTCAGGAGGAAAAATCCTAAGGAAAGGATTTTCCATAAAAGATGTCCGTGACAGAAAAGTCTTCTTATTTAGAGTTCCTACTTAAATTTTCCATCTCTGTGCTCCCCAAGTCCCTTGTTCACTGAGGTGTGTGCTCTGCATGACCTTGGGCAGGATTTTGTCAAACGAATCCACTGTGCAAGAGGTCTGACAAGAGGGCAACGCCTTCAGCTCTGGCCCAGCCACCTCCAGCAGCAGCTCAGAACCCTCTGCCTTGTGCAATTCACTCACTCAGCACCAGTGCTCAATGACCAGCCACCAGAACAGCTCCTGGTCAAACTGTGGGTACTGGAAAGAACTGGAAAATAATTGTCTACAGTTAAACTAAGAGGGAAAAGAAAAGGCAATGAAAAGAAAGAGATACAAGAAGAATGCGAAAAAAAAATTAATTTCTTAAAGCTATCTGGGTGAGATTTTGATAAAAATAATAATTCAATTGACTATTACCAGATTCAAAAGAAGCCATGTTTGTTGAGAAAATATTGTGTTGTTAATTTATGAGTTTGGCTGTATTGAGCAGCAGTGAGGCTGGTAATTTTTCTTTTTTTCTTTTAGATTATGAGAGGAGGGATAATCAGGAGTAATTACTACCTGCTAGGAAATATTGTTGATTAACAGAAAGGAGAAATGAAAGGCAACCTACACACATCTAGTATTTCTTAAGAATGTACCTTCTCAGGGCCAAGACCACATTGGTGCACTTCAGCTGCCATCCCTCATGCCAAGCATGAACCTCTGACACCCTGCCATAGCACACCACATTCACTGATGCTAAGAAGCTCCATAGAAATGGATCATTAAAACAACACATGCAAGGAAGTCCACAAACATCAAAGCTTGCATGGAGAGCTGACAGAAAACAACACAGAGAAAATTGATGTGGGGAGCCAGCAAACAAGCAAGAACTCTGATGGAACACAGGGAGGCTGCTCTGCTCAGCTGCACCTCTGTGCTTTGCATTGACTTTTCACCAAGGTGAAAAATGGCTTTAATCAGCTCCTTGGGGCCTGTGCTTGGCTTTGATCAGCCTCTCTATTGACAGCAAGAAAGTCATTTCACTTTGCTGGGAAATCAAAGTGTGGGGTGGAAATGGCAAGATGTGCACCTTGACACCAGAATTATGGGGACTCTTGGCCAGTGGAGTCAACAAAGTCTGTCTCAGTTCCCTCTCTATAAAATCATGAGCCTCTCTGCCTGCTGGGCTGAAGGAACACTTCTCCAAACACTCTTGCTCTCAGTGAGCTGGGGATTTTTCCCACATCATCAGCTGCTAAAAAAGTAATTCTGTTTTGTTGCTTTGCAATGAAAACAAGGCAGCACAGTGCCAGATACAGGAGAGGCAGATGACACAGGAGAATAATTGCCTCCAACTGGGGCATGAAGCCAGGCTGCTTGAAGCACTCCCAGCCAATCTGGCAGCTTGAAGCATCCATCCTGGATCAGGCCATTATTCTGGCAAGTCTAAAGGTTTGCCCTTAGCAGCCAGAAGCACCAACTATTTCAGGAGAAGATAAATCCTTCCCCCTTGAAACAGCTAGTGAATTGTCCTCTTTTAGGTTAAAAATGCCACTCCTAATTTCAGCCCGAGATCACTGGAGCTTAATGTTTATATTTAGTCTTGAGTAACAGTACATCAAAGTATTCTTAAATCCTTTCAAAACCCTACAACATTTGTTTGAAAGTGAGAAGTTCCCCACTGAACACCCACCTCAGTTATTCTGGCAACCAAAAAATTACACATGGCTTCGTACACAGAAGAGAAAGTATTTCCAGTTATTTCCAGAAAGCATTTCCAGTTATTCCTTTAATATTGATCATCTTTGCTTTCACACTGACCACCTCTCAGGTTTCAGGGTCTTTGTGGGCATTTATAACAGTTTGTGAAGCTATCCATAAATAGGTTGATATATCTATAGGTTTGCAGTGGTTGTATGTGACAGACACAGAAGGAGCAGGGCCATCTCAGCTGTGCTGGAGTTCAGGACTGGGGCACTCAGTGCATTCAGCCCTTGGACAGGGATGGGACAGGCATTGCTTCCTTCCCCATATCCCAGGAGCTCTGTGGAGGGCAGGGAACCAGTCTGCCTGCAGGGCAGGCAAAAATGTGTGCGTAGAGTTGGACTTAGCAGAGACATAAATCAGATCCTTCAGCAAACTGAACTTAAATCTTGTTGGCAGGAGGACCAACAGAATATCGATCGTGTTGGGTTTTCCAACAACCAAGATTTAGGTCTGCTTTAGAAGAGAGGCAATTACTAAAAAGAGTGAGATCAGAGTTCATGAAGAGCAGCAAATTAGCCAGCAATGGAAACTCCCCAGTATTTAGATTTATCCCCAAGTTACACACTATGAATCTGTGCAGACAGTAGAGCTGAGTCTATAAAGCAAATTTTTGAAAATTAGAAGTACCATGTCCAACTTGAAGAAAACTATCATACATAACTTTTAGAACAGATGTTTAGGTGAAAGACAAAAATAAAGAAAAAAACTGGACCTTTTTGTTAAGGAAGGAAATAAGAAAAGGCTCGAGGACCAAGTCTGCTAACCCACGAAACTACCACTCACCTAGCATAAAAGAATAACAATAATAACATGATAATATAATAATAATATCATAATATCATTATTATAATATTATAATATATAATATATAGCATATATAATATTATATATATTAATATATATTATAATAGTCTAGTAATAATAATAATAATAACATGAAAGTACTACAGAAAGTTGGAGTTTGATTTATTATTACTTGAGATGTGATGACAAATAATATTCTTCTGATAGCTGGCCATCTACCTACACTTCTTCATCCATTATTTTTTATCCAACAAATTTTTTCCAATATCCAAATAAGTACAACTTCTGGAATACTTTACAGAATTCAGACATATGACTTTGAGTTAAAACACAAATTTTCTTCTTCTAAAGACTGTCACTGTAACCAGCTGGCACCAAAAACGTTCATATTTTGTGGAATCATTTCAGTTTCAGGAAGATTCACCACTGAGACAGCTGACAAATTCCTAAGGCCACTAGAAATGGGCCTTTTAAAACCATTTTTCCTTGTTCTTTTTAAGTTACAAGCAAGTGGAAACAGAAATTTCAGCATATGGTTTGATTTTTAAATTATTTTTCTTTTTTAGTGAAAGAAAAACTGGAGCTGTGAGGGGTTTGGAGTTTGGCTTTTGTAGTTTTTAACAGGTACACAAGCTTTAAATCCCTCAAGACTGAAGAATTTCTTTGCCAAAATTCAGCAAGGACAAACTATGTCATGTCCAAAATATAAATCTCAAAAATTCAAACCTGTGGTGACAGGAGATACTATAATAATGGAAATGCAAAATTTTAGCACTGCAATGAAATAACAGTTGCAATATTTTCATCTCATCAATGGGCATCAAATGAAGAAAACCAGGACAGCTTCAAATATAACCTTTTAGTGGGTTTATCAGGACATAAAGGAAAAGATGTGAATTCTCAGTTTACACACTAGAATGTGAAAAAGGGGCTGTAGCTCTCTACCAAACTAAAATGAGAATGAGAAATTCATGTGTTTACTACACAAAACAACTTGATACACTGAGTACACTGTTCACTGGCACAGGGTAAGACTGCAGTGTATTTACTCCCTAGACAGCTTTTTTCTCACAAACATTTGGTTCCTCCTGCTGGTCAGCCTGCCCATTTAATTTTGCTCTCTGGCATAATAAAGGCTTTTCCTAATAGTTGCCCCTGGTTTACAAATCACAACAAGCATGAGAGACTAGGAGCTGACTTTTCCATTAATTTCCTTTTGAAGAGCTGACTCTAACAGAGGAAACCCAGATAATCCTTCCCCCCCTCCTTCCCTGCCCTTAAACCTTTGAGGTTTGAATTTCCTGCAGGCAAGACAGAACCAGAGTGGGAACTGCCATTCACAGGGACTTAGGTGGAATTTGTGCTGAGAGGAACCTGAGCTCAGCTCAGCAAAGTGCTGCTAATTGGCTCAGGCAGGTTTGGGGAGAAGCTCAGCCTAAATGGAAAGGGGGCAGAGCTGTGGTTGTGACCACCCCAGTGCCACCAGGGAGGCTTCCCCTGCTGCAGTGGGTCTGGAAATGCCTCAATCCAACTGCTCAGGGACATGGTTCTGACCCCAGGCTTTGCTCCAAGCTGCCCATTTCACACCTCTCCTAATTTGTGCCCTAAACACATACCTGTTCTCTACTCACAAAAACACAAAAAAAAAAAAAGAATCAGACTCTCTCAGTAAAGCAGGCTTCAGCTGTGAAGGCCATGAGGGGGACATAAACTAATTTTCACCATTTATCAAGTGATTGGAGGCAAATTTTTCCAGGCAGGTGTCTACAGACACCAGAGGAGTGATACATAATCAATGTGACCCAATGCATGTGGCATCCTCCAGCAGCATGAACACCCCATTTCCATCACAGCAAGTCAAATATGGTTTTTAAAGGACCAGTAAAGCTGCACACTAACTATTAAGCAAGACAAGAAAAGAAGAAATTGCCTATGAGCATAAACTGGGAGATTTAATGGTGCAGGCAACAGCACTTTGGTAGTTGCTTAATCATTTTAAATGGAGTAGTTTTGGAAACGAAGCAGGTCATGTGACTGTATTTTTAAAATTCTCCATCTTAGGTTCGCCTCACGTGGAATATAATAGTCAATGAAATTTAATCTGTCAGGAAAAAATATGCTTCAAGTTCACTGAACTTTTTCTTCCTTTCAATTTCCTTTTAGCCAGTTTAGCTATGCCTTTGAAGTAGAGGAGAAATATTGTTGGAAAAACTACACCAGAACTACCTTTCAAACTGACTGTGATGAATACAGCATACCTGTGGTTGCAGCTTCAGAAAAATTTGATAAATGAGAGGAAAAATACAGGCAAATGCCTGTAACAATATTGTAAAGATCATTTGAAATAAGAAAGTATACTTGTGACTGTATTTAACAGGAAAAAGCTATCAGCAAACAGAGAGAAACAGAAACTAGCGCTATGCCATGTCTAACAGCGCTCAGCCTTTTCTTTCAAAGGCATATTCCTGCCTCTATATGGATTATTCTTTTTCTACCTAATCCCCTTCTAACTAGCACAAATCCAGCATTTGAATGTGAAGCCAGCAGCATCCCCTGCAGAGGCTGCAGCTGCCACCTCTGAAATAGCATTTCTTTAGCAATCAGGAAACAGCCTCACCTTTAGCAATCTGTTGGAGATGGTATTCCCGGGGTGCAATCCATCCTGGTTTATGTGTGATCATTGCCCAATTTGTTCTTATTATGTTATTAGTGCTGAAAGATGTTTTCCATTAGAGGGTGCAAGCTTTCAGGTTCTTGCTGGTTAAAAGATGAAGTTAAAGGCTTTCAGCTCTTAAGGGAGAGACATATTTGCAAACATTTAGTTTCTATGGAGCAGATCTCTTTTGCACAGTAGCTTTTACTGTTTGGATTTTCAGGTGTCATACATGAAATTAAGATCCCAGTCTAGCCAGCATCTTTCAGCATCACCTTAATAACACGGTAATACTTCACAAGAAGTCAGATCAATGTATTTGAAACCACAGTTTAAATATTAGACTCACCAACACCAGCATGGGCTGTAGAAACAGCTGATTCACAGGAGGAGTGGCTGGTGCCATACATTTCATTAAACACTGGTTCTCAGCCCAAAGGAGGTCTGGTGGCACACTCCTACAGCTGCCCACTCCAGTTTGGTTGGCTATTCACTGCCAGTGTGAGCAGAGTTTGGGCAAACCACAGCTCCAGCCAGAGGGTGTCTGTCAGAGACAACTTTTATGAAAAATTCTTTCCCTAGGATTTTTTTCCTCCTGAGAAGCTGAGAAGCCTCAGGAACAAAATATAAACAATGGTTATCTGCTGTAGAATGCAACAGGTGGATCTGTAATTGGTCTCATGCAGTTGTTTCTAATTAATGGCCAGCACAGTCAGTCACAAGCCTTTGTTATTCATTCCTTCTTTTTCTATTCTTAGCTAGCCTTCTGAAATAGAAATCCTTTCTTCTATTCTTTTAGTATAATTTTAATATAATATATATCATTAAATAATAAATCAAGCCTTCTGAAACATGGAGTCAGATCTTCATCTCCTGCCTCATCCTCAGACCCCTGTGAACACTGTCACAGGTGTCCCCCTACCAGATGTCCTCATCACAGCCAACACCTGCACTGCCAGGCACATTCACAGAGCCAGACTCTTGACAGCCACAGAAATGATGCCTTTTGTATTTCCCTGCAGCTCTTCTGGGCTGAGATTAAAGGAACTGGGTGCTGCCTGCTGCCTAGATACTCGCCCCAGAACTGCAAGAGCTGTGAGCCTTCAGGCCTAATCTGGCACTTACTACCAGGTGCAAATCAATAAAACAAGAATTAAAATGTGTATTCCTAACTTGCTGAGGAATTGCTTAGTCATACCTTGAGCTGTCTTTTTTTTTTTACTCAATAAGGAAAGAAAATATCCCTGTGCCAATGCCCTTTAATTTGCTGTGAAGAAACCTGCACTGGTAAAGTGCCCAGTACCACACTGAGTCTAGAGAAGACACAGTACTAGAACCCAGAGCTCCTAAATTCTTGGTTTTCCTGCTACATTCATGAGGGACAGACAATTTGGTACCAATCTTGCAGGAAGACATCTCCTGCCAGATGTTAGTGTAAGTAATTGCAAAGAAAATGGTCCCAGGCCAGATACTCATGCAAGTGTGTGCCTGTACTGACTAGACTTCTATGAGATCAAACTCACTGAAGTTTTTTCCATTTCTAGTGACAAGAATTAATTCCCTTTTTACCATTAGGACTTTTGCTCTTATAAAACTGAGACCAGTATTACTGACCTCGAGCAAAACACAGTGCCCAGACATGGGAACTCCACTCCACATGCCCCACACTTGTAGGAGAGATGTTTCTGCTGCCCCCAGCAAAACCTGACAGCTGTGCCAGTTTCCAAGAGACAAACACAAATTTCAGGTTACACTAAGGCAATTCTAAGTGTGAAACCATCCAATTATGAACTGCTGTTTCCAAAGTACAAAGCTGCTTGTGTATCCATTAGAGCCCCAGAGCACTTCCCCATTCCCTCCAGGAAAATAGTGAAAGGAGCTATGGCAGCAGAGACAGGACAACCTGCTTCTCACAAATATAAGCTCATATAGCTCTATAAAGACAATTTATTTTTTTAAATTTATATCTTTGTTCAAGGGAAACATTTTTTTTCCTTTGCTGGTTGATACAGCACATTTTCCCCCAGTGTTTCTACAAAAGGGTTTTGGTGGATCAAAGTTTGACAGCATAAATCTTTACTTTTGGATTAATAACTAGGTGGCAAAATGTCACAGCAATTTGTTTTATAGAAAGTTTAGAAGTTGCCAATCCTTTCTGTGATTTTGACAGTTCACAGGTAATGGGCATTATCCTCAGTACAAACTTTCAGAGGATTAACTACATGCCTTAATACATGTGAGATACATATAAGATAAAGCAACTTGAGAACATAAATACATCTTTTTGCCCCCTAAGTTAACTAATTTTTTGTTAGGTTTACCAGGCTTAATGAAATAAACTTTTTCTTTATTCTCATGCAGAGGTTTTGGAACTACCTATAGTAATAACAAAATATTCTATCAGAGTTCCATGATTAAACGAGGGCACCACTCTCAGCACTTCAAAGCAGAAATAGAGAATCTTATTTTGAAGTCATATGTCAAGTTTATACAATAGAATGTGAATGTGCAAGCCTATGGTATCTCCAGTAAATATTTCAAACTATTTGAGCCACAAATGCTCTCAACATTAGCAAGAGAACAAGAGAAAGACTTGAAAAGGTAAACGTTGTTTGTAAGGTGAAGACTTAGACTCCAAAATGAGCCCTTTAACATGAACAAATTGCTTAACTGGCTTAAAACAATCATATATTACCGTGCAAATTTTATTTTTAGATTTAAAAGCTTAAAGTAGTCGAAGACAAACAATGCTGTTGCTGCCTTAAACAACAGCTGCCAAAACCCAGGGCACAGGGGGCTCCTTCCTACTGCACCTTGCTCTGCTGATCAGACTGCACAGTTCTCTACACCAGCACACAGACGAAAACTGACTTGATCAACCCAGGTATAAACTCTAATTAAACCTAGTGTCTTGGTTTAAGGCAAATTTGGGAGAAAACATCCAAAGGGGGCCCCTCCAGAAAGCAAACCCACACAGCCCCTGCCCCCAACCGGGCCGGGAAGGATTCCTCGGAGAGAAGTGGAAAGAACCTGTTTATTTAACAGGCACAGCCCCCCAGCACCCAGAACCTGTTTATTTAACAGGCACAGCACCCCCAGCACACAGAATGAACAATACCAGGTGACACCACTCTGTCACCGCTCTGAAAAAGGTGACAAGTTCAGAAAGTCTCTCTGGGGGTGGTGGCTCTGTTCTCAGTCCCTCCGGTGCTGGGGCAGCTGCTGCAGCCACAAGGTGCAAACTCTCGCTGTTCCCAGGCCCCAGTCTGGAGCAGGCTCGAGATGGTCCAAAAAAGGGAAAGGAAAAACAGTCCAGGAAAAATTCGGACTGCTTAGCTAAACTAGCTAATGAGCAGAAGCAAAAAGCAAAAGTAAAGCAGGAGCAAGAGCAAAGCAAAAAGCCAAGCAAAAAGCAAAAGCAGCACCATGTACTGCCCTGTGTGTGTGTCCCACCAGCCGTGGGGGAGCGGCTGAGAGCAAAACCAAAACAAAACTTTCACTCTTCAGAGCCAGTCCTGAAGGCACAGAACATGATATCCAGCATAAACAGAACACACAAATGGGGATACAAGCATCACAATGTCACCCTAGGACACCTGGGCAGCTCACAGGACTGGGGCCAGACCCCTAAAATGTGTTCCTGTTGTTAGGCACTATGGGAATGAAGGTCTGCTACACACGGGCCAAATCCAGATGCCAGCTCAGCTGTGGCCAGCCCAGGTGAGGCTCCTCTCGCCTGTTGTGCCAGTTCTGCCAGGCACCTGCATTCAGGGAGCAGGAGGGAGGGTGTCAGGATCTCTAGCTTGTCAGAGTGACCCCAGGAAGAGTTGGAAAGTCTCTTTTCCCAGCCCGGCGCTTGAAGAAGGAGTCAGAGCTCTTCATTTCTCAGTCTCAAGGTTGTTTATTGTATCTTATCTATAAAATTCTTTCTCCTGTCCTGCCGAGGTCCATCCAGAAGGACAGCTCCAGGCACTGCCTGCCCCCGGGGCAGTGTTATGTCTTTATACTAAAAACTATCTATACAATGTTTACAATCACTTTCCAATACCTATCACCTATGTTAGACAGTGCACTTCTACTCTAAACCAATCTGTAAGTGCCAACATCACAGCAGAAGATGGAGGCCAAGAAGAAGAAGAAGAAAGGCTGGACACACCCAGTTCCCTCCATCTTGCCTTCTAAATCCCCATTCTAAAAACCCCAAAATCTACTTTTTCACCTTGTGATAAATTCACTATTATCCTACTTAATTTGTCATGGCTTGCAGATCTTCACCTAAGGCTGGTAATTTGCTCCACGGGTCACAATCAGAACCACAGGTGTTTTGGGCTCCGTGCCAGGGCTTCTGAGCCCCCTGGCAGGGGTCTTGGCTGCTCAGGACAACCACCCCTTGGCAGCCCTGTGCTCAGTCATACACTCACCCATTGCTTCCTCCTTCCTTGGTGGCTTGCAATGGCCCAGCTATGAATTACATTGACAACACTCCACTTTCCAGCTCAATTCTAGCCTTTTTCCATAAAATATATTTATATATAAGCAAGGAGATCCACATGCTGTGCTATTCCTAAAGGAACTAGTAACTACCAGCCATTTTGGAACAATTTTCCCTTGGCTGTAACAACTTTTCTAAAAAGGGAAAGGTGTATCAATATTCAAAGGAGAGTGATATTTAAGTGTTCTGAAACTTAGGGGAAGCTTAAACAGCTCTGAGTAGTGTGTGATCCACCTGAAATAAATCTGAAAAGCCATTTAAGTCACTGTCCTATAGGACAGCACAACCTCATCCTAACAGCAATTAAAAGCCCTTATTTTTTTAAGTCTGAAGTCACTGGATTGCTCCCTGTGGGCAGGGAGATGAGAGCTTGAAAATCAAAATTAATCACTGCAGTGATTCTAAGCAGACGGGCCCTGTAAATCAGGGAGTTACTGATACCCTGAGCAGCTCAGCCTGAGGGGGCACAGGCTGGGCCGGGCCGGGCCGGGCCAGGCTGGGCTGGGCCAGGCTGGGCTGGGCCGGGCCAGGCTGGGCTGGGCTGGACTGGACTGGGCTGGGCTGGGCTGTACTGGGCTGGACTGGGCCAGGCTGAGCTGGCCTGGGCTAAGCTGGGCTGGAGTGGGATGGGCCGGGCTGAGCCAGACAGGGCTGAGCTGGGTCAGGCTGGACTGGGCCGGGCTGGGCTGGGCTGGATGGAGCTGGGCTGAGCTGGATGGGGCTGGGCTGAGCTGAGCCGGGCCTTAGGTCCAGCCTAGGCCAAGTTTGTGTTTGCTGCCCAGGAGGCTGCGCAGGGTGTCCCCCAGGCCGGTGACACAGGGGCTGAGGGAGCTCCCCTGAGGAGTCACTGCCTGGGCTGGAGCTGCCACTTCCCTCCTGGGAACTCTGGGTTTGCTTGACAATAGAGGTGTTAGTGGAATTTCTTTTAGCAAAATCCTCAAAGATCTCAAAAAAAACAAAACAAGAGGGACCTGCCTGGTGGAAGCCCACCTGATTCCAAACAATTTGAGGTTCCCAGTGTCTGAGGGAACTCAAGGCCAAGGGTTCTTTTTGATATCATGAGATCATCATTTTGGGATCATCACTGGGATCATAATGAACCTTGTGCAAAACAATACATGGGAAAAAATAAATCCTTCCAGGTTTTCTTCCAGAATTCCCAATATCCAAATCTTCCCTTTGGTTCTCAGCTTAGCCACATAAAGTGTCCTGACTCCTGACTGCTTGAGTCACCATCCTTACAGAAAGCCATGTTTAAATGCTTTGCATCTCACACATAAATAATAGTTCACTATTTCATTGCTGATAAATAGATCTGAAATATACAGTCATGAGTTTGAATGTAGTTATGCCAAAGGAATGGAACTGGAATGAAGATTTCTCTCCAACACTTGCTACTGCTTATTTTAATAGGTTGCAGCTTTAGTAATAGTTAAGTATGAGAAATCACTGGGACTGTAGGCAAACTCTGTCTGCTTTCAAAACTCTTGAACTTGAGAGAAATGCATGCAGAGAGCCTCCAAGGAGGCTGTAGGGTGAATCAACTCAGGCGGCAGGAAATCAGCACCAAGAATAGCCCGAGCTTTATATAAAAATCATCCTGACATGGTCACTGGCTTAGAGCACAAGGCAGGAGGTATTTACTGGAGGAAAGATTTTAATAGCATCAACGGCAAGATTTTAATTTTGGTATTATCTGTGATTGTCTCAAAAAGAAGAGAGCTAACCCAGCAGGTTAGCTACCTTCACACTTCAGATGCAGAGCCTCATTCCTAAGGAACAGATTTTTCACCTCAGTAGTATATTAGATTGTATTAGCCACACTCAGAAGTGAAGTAGGTTGAATCTATTTTAGCTCAAAACTCTGATTACCTCTGTATTGTTATTATTTATTATTTAATTTCTTCTGGGCCATAAGAGTCAAAGAAAATAAATTATTATATATTTCTAAATGTTCCTCTATTTGATATACTACTTCAATAACACAGTAATTTTATTTTTATCTCCTAGAGAGATATAGAAACAAAGAAATAAAGAAACACAGAATCATAAGTTAGAAAATAAAAGCATGGCTTCAGCTTCTCAAAGCCTCAGAAGTTCCATGGCTGTTGTCTAACACAAGTGTTCAAAGCCACCATTATTCCATAATAATTTCTAGAAGGCATCAACTCAAACTCCTACTTTCTCTGTTCTTTTGAAGAAAACAATCCAAAACATACTTCACTTCTGAATACTTGCAGTGATCCTCACTATTAAAATCTGCATTTCCTACCCCAGCAATACCAAAACTCTTGTAATTTATGAGCTCCATTGTGATCACGTTATTAATCCCAATGAGGAGCTCCTGACTGAAATAGCTCTGTTCAGGTCAGTGGAATCGCCTGTGTGAATGATTTACCAGACCATAATCTGACCGAGGATCTCAAAAAGCTCTGAGAAACCTTACATTTGTCAGCACTGTGCATGAAGATGTGATGAATAAAAATTTATGATGTAGAAATGCAATATACCCAACTGAATACCCACTTCTTAGTATACACATTCAGATAATGGTCTAATTTATGGCCTTACAAAAACTTTTATGTGACCAGTTAGCATTTAGAGCAGTGCCCACCACAATGCTCACAGCAATGCTAATGGCCTGTATTGACCATTAGAGATGTTTGAGATAACTCTGGCAAAGATTCCTCAGCCATCTTCCTTCTGATGTTCTGATTTCCAATGGACTCCTTAAGGTTAAATTCTCCATATCTGAAATTTTCTTTGGGTTTTGGGAGGTTTTCCTTTAAAGGTCAAATCAAACATGGTCTTGTCATTTCTGTGACCATGTTCTGAAAAATTTACAGGTTAGGTTTTTTTTGGTTTTTTTTTTGGTTTTTTTTCTGCTTGTAAGAATTCTTTTGGAGGATCTTGAGTTCTATTATTTGGAGCACAGAATGAAAGCAAGATGGGATTTCTGGTATGAAGCAATATTAAAAACAGTGTATTTGATCATATTTTTTACCTTTAGGCACACCTTAGTTTATATATGCTCTGATTCTACTCAGGTGTGGCATTTTCTAATTCCCAGTGTCCAACTTCCTGGGTTTATCAGGGATCTTGGTCACAAATATTCAATGTCTGGCAATAAACTTAGAATTCAGTGAGAATTTTGTGAGGATTATATAGACACTGGTTCCTTTTTACATATTGTGAACTATCAAAAGAATTCAATAGTATTCAGTAGTGCTGGTGTTTGTTAGGGACAGCATTTACTGGCAAAATTCATTGCAATTTGACCTTCTCCAGGCTCAACCCTTCCCAGAACTGCTGATGGTCAATGTCTGTGGGTCTCACTGAAACTTCATAATCCAGAAAAATAAACATCAGTGCAGAATTTTTATGGGATATAAATCATTGGCTTTTAGATATCTATGATGATACAGCAAACAGACAAAAAAAAATCATCATATCAATAGCAGTTTTGAAACTATTCTAAGCAATATGATGAATGTTACGACCTGAGAAACAACAAATTACTGACTGACTCACCATGTGCTTCATCTTCAAAAGTGATTTCACATCACTTCAAGTACTCCCAAATGAATAAATTTCATCCCTTCAGAATTATACCAAGTACAAGAGATCATAGAATCATTAAGGTTGGAAAAAACCTCCAAGATCATTGAGTCCAGCCATTTCCAGCAGTGCCAAGTCTGCCGCTAAATCATCTCACTCAGTGGTACATTTACACATCTTTTAAATCCCTCCAGGCATGGGGGCTCCTGGGCAACCTCTTCCAAAGCGTGGCCACCTTTCTGTGAAGAAGTTTCTCCTAATATTCAGTCTAAACCAAAGCTGTTCCTGCTGGTCCTGTCACTTCCTATCTGGGAGCAGAGCCTGACCCCACCTGGCTGCCCCATCCTCTACACCTCTCTCTCTGTGCAGAGCCACAAGGTTCTCTCTAAGCTTCCTTTTCTGCAGGCTGAGCCCCTTTCCCAGCTCCCTCAGCTGCTCCTGGTAGGATTGGTGCTCCAGTCCCTTCCCCAGCTTTGCTGCCCTGCTCTGGACACACTCCAGCTGTGACCGTGTTCACAGGGTCCGAGGATGAGGGAAGAGATGAGGATCTGACTCCATGTTTCAGAAGGCTTGATTTATTCTTTTATGATATATATTATATTAAAACTATACTAAAAGAATAGAAGAAAGGATTTCATCAGAAGGCTAGCTAAGAATAGAAAAAGAAAGAATGATAACAAAGGCTTGTGTCTCAGACAGAGTCTGAGCCATCTGACTGTGATTGGCCATTAATTAGAAACAACCCCATGAGACCAATCGCAGATGCACCTGTTGCATTCCACAGCAGCAGATAATCATTGTTTACATTTTGTTCCTGAGGCCTCTCAGCTTCTCAGGAGAAAAAATCCTCAGGAAAGGATTTTTCATAAAAGATGTCTGTGACACCAGAGCTCCTCAATGTCTTGGAAGGAAGGGCCTGAAATGGATCTGTAGATCATAAAAGACCCCAAGAATATCATCCCTTGGAAGGACAGTTTAAATAATTTATGATGTTACAGTTATTATGAGTCTGAGTTACAACATAATTGAGCTGCAACTTCTTCATGTTTCCTAAAGAGAAAACTCAGAACAAGGCACTCTTTGAAGGAACCACTCCAGTTACAGCGCAGTCAAGGCAGAGCAGCCATTGGCCATCACAGAAACAACTTTATAGTCATTTTCTGCATGACAGTCCCTCGATTATGCTGGTGTAAAGGACTAGATGAAAATTCACTTTATCCACTCCACATCCCCAGCACAGCACATGTAACCAGTCCTACAGTCTGGTACATCTCTCTCCAGAATATAAAAACCAGGAAATAGCCAACTCCAAACAATAAGGTTCCATCTCATAGCAAAAATTATTGTAATTTGTCTCTATGTGATTGACTTTGTGCAATTAAACTTCATTCCATTCCCATTAGTCAAGTCTACAAGGCCATATAAAATTTGTGGATGACAAAATGAGAAAATATTGCCAGTCCTAGAGGAAGACTGCATCATAATTCAGAAATAATTATTCCCTTAAGGCTATCTAATCCTTCCTAAATTATGACCCAGTCCTCTTCCAAAATTGGTAACACTTTCTGACTTCATGTCAGACACAAATTTTATAATTGTACCTACTTTGTTCTTGTAACAAGGTCACTAACTGAAATATTAGGGCTGCTCTCCAGACCAAAACTTGAGAAGCAGCACTTGTAACTTCTCTTCATTCCAGAACTTTCCCTTCCATAGAATTCACCAAAGCTTCTACCTGACCAAGCTTTTTATCCACCTCATCGTTTTTTAATTCATCCCCACATTCTCATTCCTTAAGAATAATTTCCCTTGAGGAACTATGTCCAAAACTTCGCTTAAATTTAGACAGATTAGGTTCACTGTATTCCCCTTGTTTAAGAAGTCAGCTATCTTATCAATATATTAAATCAGTCTGATAAAACCTGCACTCGATGGAACTATATATTGAGTTATTCCATTTACCTCTGAAGCTTTGATTGTTCTTTCGTTTAAAACCTAGAGAATTTGCATATCATCAGGGTCAAAGTCATGATTTCATGCCTTGCTTATAACTCTAACTTTTGTGACCATATCTTTTTGGTTACTCTCCACCTTATCAGTAGTAGGGGGACACAGCAGCAGTAACAAGAGACAGATTCCAGGCAGGATCAAGGCAGAGATTTAAGCACAGTCCTCGGCCTCAGAGAGCTGGACATTAACACAGGTGACTGTTCAATAACCCCAGTGCACACTGTGGCAGAGTGTGAGCTGCCTTTACCATCACTGAACCTTGGTGTACCAGAAAGTGCAGCACTGCAAAAGCAGAAGATTGTCAGCTTTGTCCATTTGGAAGAATTGCTTACAGATGGGAAGAACAGTGAGGCTGGTGAACGCCACCACAGGCAGGATCTGATCACAACCAGTGAGGAGTATCTCAAACAATGCTGCACACACCATGGTTTCCAGGGTCAGAACTGCATATTTAAGTGCCATTTTTATTGCAAAAACAAACCTGTTCTGTGGGAACCCAGAACATCCCTCTGGCTGTCCAGGATGGCCAAGACCCCTGCCAGGGGGCTCAGAAGCCCTGGCATGGAGCCCAAAACACCTGTGGGTTTGATTATGACCCATGGAGCAAATTACCAACCTTGTATGAAGATCAGCAAGCCACAACAGTTTAGGTAGAATAATATTGAAGTTATCACAGGGTGGAAAAGTAGATTTTGGGGTTTTTGGTATGGAGGTTCAGGAGGCAAGATGGAGGGAACTGGGCGTGTCCAGCCTTTCTCCTTCTTCTTCTTGGCCTCCATCTTCTGCTGTGATGTTGGCACTTTTGGATTGGTTTAGAGTAGAAGCTCACTGTCTAACACAGGTGATAGGTTTTGGGAAGTAATTGTAAACATTGTACACGTAGTTTTTAGTATAAAGACATAACACTGCCCTGGGGGCAGGCAGAGTGCCTGGAATTGTCCTGCTGGATGGACCTCGGCAGGGCAGGAGAAAGAATTTTATAGATAAGATCCAATAAACAACCTTGAGACTGAGAAATGAAGAGCTCTGACTCCTTCTTCAAGCGCCAGGCTGGGAAAAGAGACTTTCTAATTCCTCTCGGGGTCACTCTGACCAGCTAGAGATCCCAACACTGTTCTACTGTTTACACAGTGATCCAGCAAAGCACCACAAATGACCACACTTTTCCAATCCAGATGTCAAAGGAACTGCCACTACTCCAGTACAGAAAGTAGCACAGGTAACTGCATGGGAAACAGACACTTCCACAAAAATAATCCTGCAGCTTCTAGTTCACCCTCACAACAATCTGCCTGCAGATTTTCTGAAGCTGCAGAAACACCATGGAGATATTTGTAAGATCACTCAAATAGGTGTTGTTATGATTTATCTTGATACAATCGTACCTATTGATGTTAAGTTTTATCACCTAAATTATTTTTTGAATGAACAGGGCCCCACTGAAATTGAGTTTTGGAATACCACTAATATTTTTCCTCAGTAATTTTCTTCTCCCAGCATATTCAGCTGACACTACCCACAGCCAGCCATAGCAGTTTCATCACCAGTGGACCCATGACTTTGCTGTAGGAAGTGCTCTGTGATAAAGTGACTTGAAAGGAACAACCACTGCTAAAATTAAAATGCAATCACTTGCTGTAGATACTCTAACATCCACAGCTATATGGGAACATCTAACCACTCTAAAACATACAATGAGTAGGTTCCACCTGTGAAAAATTCTGTGTGCTCAGGACAGAGATTCTTTATGAACTATGGATTGTTAAGAACAAGTCACCAAGAATAAAGCAGATTTTGTCATAGCCTGCATGAGCTCAAGAGCTCTACAGGTTATTGGTATTGATTTGACATTCAAAAGAACACTACCCTAATTCCTTCAAGAGAGCCTATCTCAGCAAGAAACACAGTAAAACCATTTAAGTCAGGCTTGGAATGCTACAATAATAACAAAGTTTGAGTTATTTCAATTCCTGTCATTGTCAGTTTGAATCACTAAGCACAGAGAGGTGAGTGAGGAAGGAGAGAGATTTTTGAAAGATAGGAAGACTTGAGATACTTGACTTCAGCCCGTTCATTATTAACTGGTCTTTGATACATTTCAAAGGTAAAACTGAACCAATGACCAGTCCAAAGTTGATGTGTTGATGGCTTACAACTCTTTGAATAAAGGTTAGAGGGCACAAAGCAAGCCCAAGTGGATGAAGTAATCCTGCTGATGACATGCTTAATTCATCTAAGTCCCACATATGGAAAGGGTAATCAGAGATACCTTAGTAAGGCCAGGCTCCCTTTCTATCTATATTTTCTTTTAGTTTTTCATCACTTACATTTTTCAAAGCAGGTTGCTTTGGATACCTCTGGAAGTTTACTAGCTTTTTGAGAATGTGTTATGAGCATAATACCTTTCATGCTGATGTTTCACATAAAACCCCCAACTTCTACCAAATTCAATAAGCAGAAACATTAGAAAGCTTTTAAATGTTTTCCCAGTGAACCTTTCATTTTCCATATTGGTTTGGATAAGTTGTTTTACACTGGCTTGGAAAATATACCCAGCCAGAGAGCACTTCCAAATTAGAAGTTAACTGACTGCACTTTGGACTGAGGAGGGTAGTAGGGGATGAGAAGAAGATGCTACCAAGAAGCATCCTTATAGTCATTAGCTGCAGAAAGAGCTGCTCCAGAGGCACCTGGAACAAGCAAACCTTTCCAGTAAAATAACAAGGAGTTTTGAACAGTTATCTGCTCTCTAATGAGAATATTTCAACCTTTATGAACACACCAGGCACAGATCCTTCTGTCTTGCCTGTCATATTGCCAGGTAGAAAACCACACTCTGGAAGGGGTGAATTGATCCAAGCAAAATGCAGCTGTGCCAGAGGAAGCTGTGCCAGAGGAAGCTGGGGACAAACCCACAGTGAGAGCAGCCTTTTCTTGTGGGGCCTCAGCTCCAAACCAGCTCCCCCTCTGACCACCACTGTCTCAGCTCTCCAGGGCATCTGAACCCTTTCTGATCAGCTCACTGACAGAAACAATAAACATCTTGCTGCCCATGCCATGCCATAAATGTACCAGAGCTGGCAAAATACAGAATTTGCATGCTGTAAGAGGCTGAGAGCCAGGTTCACTCCTGCTCTCTCGTTCCGCTCACTGTCCTGGTGTCCACCAGGGAGTTCAACCCTTCAGCAGCACCGAGGGGTTTGCTGGGCCTCAACCTCAAGCTTTATTTCTCATATTCTCTCATTCACTCCCCAGCATGAAATACCTTTTTCCACATTCTGAAACTCTCTGCTATCAAAAAAAAAATAAAGGTAAATTTTGGCAACAAGTGAGAATAAAGCACAAAAGGCAGTGTGTGCAGAAGACTTCCTTCCAGACATTATTAATGTTCTGGATGAATTCTCCAGCTGTGGATCCCTCAGCATGGGATCCACAGGGACCTCCCGGAGCAGGGATTAAAATGCTGGAGGGCTGGAGCCCCTCTCTGTGGGGAAAGGCTGAGGCTGGGGTGTTCAGCCTGAGAGCAGAAGGCTCTGGGACACCTTACTGCAGAAACCTGGAACAAGAAACTTCTTAGCAGGGCCTGCTGTAGCAGGAGAAAGGAGAGCTTTTAACTTAAGGGAGGGTAGATTTAGACTCTATACAAGGAAGACACTTTTACAATAAGGCTGGTGAGACAGGGGAACAAGTTACGCAGAAAAATGATGGATACCCCATCCCTGACAGAATTCAATCCAGGGCTCTGAACAACCTGGTCTAATTTAAGATGTCCCTGTTCACTGCAGGGGAATGAACTATATACATTTAAGGGTCCCTTTCAACCCAAACTATTCTGATTCTGTGTCTAGCTGCTCTTTATTTGTGCTTCCCCCCGCCAGATTTCTTCAAGCATAAAAATATGGGGATTTTCTTGAGGTGGTGAAAAAGTTAAATCCTGTATACCAGGGGGAGAATGCTAAGGCAGACTGGCATGAGAAGGTGAAATATACAGTTAGACAGTAAAAGAAGCACCCTGAGGATCCTTAGAGCTACCAGGATTTAGGGTTGGACTGATCCTGCTGATCCCACACTGAGGGAATAGAGAAGACAATGGTAATCTGAACAGAGATTCAAAGTCTCTCTTACAGTTATTAAGGGAAGCTACAGGAAATTCTGTTGTCTGTCCTGTTAGCCTTTCATATCACCTTCCTCCACTTTCAAATTTAAAAAAAACCCAGAATGCAAATGGCTAATTTCAATGTTATCCAGGAAAGGCAGATATGGCAAGATGATTGGTTTTCATTTGACACAAAGCACCTATGGATTATCAACATTTAGCTCCAATTGCTGAATTATGCTCTGTGATTTGGAGGATGGCTTTCATCAGTCCCATCTGGTCTTCAACATTTTTCTGTCAGAGGAATCAGGAGTTACAGACATCCTCAACAATTATCAAAAGGAACATGAGGCATGAGTTACTTAGTGATATAAAAATAAAGGCATCTATTTCTGGGTTTGTGATAACTCCAGAGACTATTTTCCATGGCTAAAGATCCTAATTTCCAACCTGAGTGTGTTTTCTCTGTCAAACTTCACTTGCATTGTAGGGAGATAGAATACAAATAAATAAGTGTAGTATAGAAAGTAATCTTACCCTCTAAAGAGTTGCAGCTGTGTTAATTATTAGAGATTAGGAGCAGGCCTGATGTTAACAGGCCACACCTGTAGCCAATAAGAAGAGTGTTATAAAAGAGTGGGTTGGTGGGAACTGGAGTCAGTTGGCTGCTGTGAGGACAAGGAACAGTCAGTGCCTAGAGGAGTTGCCTACAAGAAACATCAAGGAGGTACGAAACTCCAGCAATATGGAGCTCTTGCAATGTAATAACATTGTATCACCTCAAAGTATCAGAATTTTCTGTCCCAGTTCTCAAAGACAGCAAGTTTCTGTTGTGTTCTGTAGGTGTGTGGGCACTGGTAGGACCAGCGACAGGGATCCATTTCCCTGCCTTAAGTAATGCCTTCTTGGGGCTACTTAAAAACAGAGGCCAGACAAAACTGAGGGAATAAAAAGCAGTTCTATTGATTGAAGGGCCTTCAGGTACATTTAGGGCAGATGAAGCCCTGCAGGGCTACACCCAAAAATGGACCATGGCTCACAGGTTTTCACACTTTTATAAGTTTGGGCCATTAGCATATTGGGGGTTAATCTGACAATTCCAGCTTCAGGTAATGAAGTCATTTACCCCCAGTTTGCTCCCCCCAAACACTTTTATTTTACATCTCTCAGGGCCTGAGGCAGTGAGGTGTCCTTGATTGCCAGGCCTGGAGAGGAATTGTTGTGTCTGCCCAAAATGGTGAAGCAGCAGCTCACACTGTGTATGGAGTTTAGAGTTATACACTAAAGAACTGCAGGATTATGAAAATATGAAAAATATAAAAGCTAAAATCCTAAGACATCATAGAATTTTACTGTCAGTCCCAACGCAGCCCCACAGTTCTGGTGAGGACTCAGACCCTTGCAGAGAGCTCCAGGCTCCTGAGGCTGTACTCTGCACTCTGGGGTCCCCACTCCAACCTCCCACCCAGCCCTGGGTTTACTACATGTGGAGCTGCTGGAGCTCAGCATTCCCATCTCTCTGCCATTCAGAGTATTTTGACACAGCCTAGTGAAAAGCAGCAGCAAACAAATGCCTGATGTTGCAGTAAGTGGAGCTCTGTTCCCTGCCACCAGCTGTTCAGAGGGAAAACCCTTCCTGGCATGGCAGAGGTGGCACACACAGAGTGCAAGTTAAAGCCCCAGCTTCTCCCCAGAAGGGCTGGCCCAGTGACCTGTGCCCCTGACCTGAGCACAGGAATGAGAGAAGAGATGGGAGGGAAGGACAGGGCACAGAGCAGGGATGAGCAGCTGGGTGCGCTGAGGTGGCTCTGGAGCACCCAGGCTCTAACCTGAAGGTGAGTTGCACTTCTGAGCACAAAACCTGCCTCTGTGAAACTAATTTAACCTTTTAAAATCTAAGTGCTGTAGTTTTTGATTTAGCAGTATTTCAGAATCTGTAAGAGATGAGCTATGTACATTAAAGTACACAGCTTTGTGTTAATATTTGTTCCCCTAAAGCAGCACGAGCCATACAGAGAGCTCTTTACACCCAATACAATGAAAACCAATCAATATGCAAACAGGAAGCAACTTCTGATTTCAGCTGCAGCAGGACAACCTCACATAAGCGAGATGACGCCAGATTCATTTTGACATCATCAGAGATATGACAGATCAGATTTGCTGCCACAGCCCAATGGCCTGAGCCACTGTGGCAATGCAAATCACCCCAAATCCAGAGAGCTCAGGGAAGAGCCAGGACTGGCTCCTCAGAACCAAAGGAGCAAAGCTGCAGCAATTTACTGGTGCCACTGAGATAACACGAATTTCCTCAAGAAACTGAAAACTACACACACTGAATGCAGTATATGCTGCAGCTGTGTTTCTTTTTTTTTTAGTGTAAAGCTGGAACATTTCTTGTGTTTTCCAACATAGGCTGTTCCCTTCTACAGGCCACCTCATTATGTATTTATGAGAGTGCCTTGTCTGCTTCTCCTTCATCTCTTTTGTATCAGAAGGGACTTAGTCTCAACACAGCTCTTGGGGAGAGGGAGAAAGGCACAGTGATGCATGAAGGAAGTTGAGAACAATATGTATTTTCAAAGAAAGAGAATGGAAAATATCTTAACAAAGGTCCCAAAAGGCAAGCTGAAATAAGCTCTTATTTGCAGAAGACAAATACTTTACAGGTGTGAAGTCCTTCCTCCTTTTATGCCATGATTAGCATTATTAGTTCCCATGGATCAGAGTAGCATTTCTTCATTAGAGAAAATAACATGGTTCTTACAGTATCTCCAAAATTTAGAATAGACAAATATAACTAAATGCAGGACCATCCTTAGAATTACAGTAGATAATTTTTGCCTCCATCTTTGTAGTAAACTAATATATTTAAATATTCCTAGTATTTTAATTTCACATACATTAATCAAAAGTACAGGTTAGCATATGCCACCCTTCCTTTTACTTTTGAGTAATTTTTCAGGATATTCTGAATGTTTTCAGCCAGAAATAACCCGAACAACACATTATGTAGGGAAGAAATTCTGACTTTAAAACCCTGCAATAGACTTTAAGTACAATCAGACTTTTCCAGTCCTTGTTCTACAAAGGTCCTTCCCCTCATTTATCACAACTGCTCCAGCAAATTGCTGAGGGATGGCCTTTGAAATAAAGCTTGCAAAAAGCTCCAAGACTGGAGCAGAAGATCTGCAGTTGATTCTGAGATCAGACAAATGCCAGAGCAGCGCTGGGAGCTCGGCCCTGTGCATCCCCCCAGTCCAGCCACTGATCCTGGCTCTCAGCCTATGGAGCAGCATTCAGGGAGGTGCAGCAGGAAAACACTCAGGGCAAAAGGGAATATTTTCGGCCACAAATGGCTGGGGGCACACAAAAGAGGAGTAAACAATTTCCCCAGGTGACGCCGCTTGTTGGGCCAGTTTGCACACCTGCGTTTGTAAATGTAAGTGAGAATCTGGATGGATAAGGCAGGAAAATTAGCATATTCCAGCTTTTCAGATTCAGAGAGGGAAATTGTATTAAATAGCTCAAAAAGGAAGAGATGAATATAGCTACAGCTCTTATGGCAGGACTGTGCCTTGTGCCAATTCCTTTGTTACAGGAATGGGAACTTTCCAGTGTCAACTGAAGATGAAGTCATTAACAGCACACACACGATCACACACATTTATTAGGAGCACAACATATTATCTGCCTGGTGGAACTTATGATAGAGGGAGAAGTACATCTGTGACTCTTGTGCAAGAAAACAGCTGCTGACATCAGATCTGGAGAGAAAAAGTAGAAGACCACACATTGAACACAAAGAATCTCTAAGTTTGCTGGTGTCTCAGGAGCTCTCTCTATTTTCAGGGCAGATTAACCTTGTTCTCTCACTTTGCCTTCTTCTTCATACATTACCACAGCATATCAGCAAGGCCAGCTCCTGCACTCACACTGAGCTGCATGGGTATCTGTGTGAAATGCAAATATACAACAAAAAAAATTACCATTATTTTTTGTCCCGCTTGCTTGGGCAACAGCAGGTTTTTGCTCAATTTTAATATCATGTATTTCCAATGCAAACACCAGAACTGGGTTAGAGAACATCACATAAGTGGCCCACGGGGGACTTCATTTTGGAGCACCAAAGCAGAGCCATAACGGGCCAAGCCCCAGACCCTGACACAGGAACCCACAGCAGGAATGTCAGCTGAGCTCTTTTCTATTTGACAAGAAAATGCAGGCTAAACACCACATAAACACCACCCTCCTTAAAAAGTAAATGCATTTTTGCAAACCTATATTTCTCATTTATTCAGTCTTTTCTCAGAAGCAGCTTATTAATGCTCTGTTCTCCAGTGTGTGAAATCTGGCTTTTCCTCGCTTTGGATTACCTTTAGTTCCAGGCTTTTTGGAACAATTGTATGGATTTCTCATTAGCAGTGCCAATGTTTCATTTAAAATATCACTAAAGCCAATTCTATTCTAAAAGTGTGAAAAATCAAGCTGTCACTTCCCTGCTAATCCAGTAAGTGTATCTGAGGAGTAAATGATCACTCACTGGACTTTCTGTGTAGGGTACACTGCTGGCACCACTTCAGCGCTAACAAGGATTTCACTGATTTATACTGACATATATTCCATTACAGACTCTACAGAGGCATTCATAATATTTGAAATTTTTTTTGTTTCTTTTTTATTGTCACAGACACATGAACAGAATTACATTTTTTAGACAGTTCGTTTTGGTAGGCAGTAGATAAAGCTGCAGAATGATACATTTGTAGGAAGTACCTACCAATGAATTTCATCCTACAAATCTGGGACAATTTCCTACTAATTTTTATATCAGTTGCTTTAACTTTTCATAGTTTCTCTCCTTTTCAGTATTGATTTAAGCATGGTGCACGGCACAGCTCAGGGAGAGTATTGGATTGCATGGATCAAGAATTCATTGACTTATTACTGCTAAAAGGAATGACATGACTTGGTTATTCTTTATTGTGTTCTGTACTTCTGGATCTGCTCATCAAACCTATTTAAACCCTTTCTTTGACAAGACAAGGGCAGCCACATTTTACAATAGGTGCATTATATTTTCTGAGATTCCTTCCTGCTTCTAAGCCCATCCGGACACAGCTTCTTTTACAGAAGGAATTTTAAAAATCCCTCTTCGGAATTACTATAAGAAATTATAGTTATTCTCTTCAAAAATACTTCATTTGCTAAAGAAATTCTTCAGAGGAAAATGTGGAAAAAAAAGCATTTTTTCCTGATCCTGATGGCACCAGAATGTCACCTTCCTACAGAGAACCCTGACACCAGACAGCTACAGAACTTCTGCAGGGCATGGAAAGTCATACAGGCTTGGCCTGAGACATAAATTTGGGATTCTATTCTTTAAAAAATTTCCTATTTTACCTTGGCCAAATTGCCCAAACTCAGGCCTTCTGAATTTATTTAGATGCTTTAGACTAATCCAGCTTAATAGAATCTGTATCCTTTTCTTCCTCCTTCACTTTGTTTTCAAGAAGTAAATCCTTATCCCATACGAATGGAAAGCTGACACACATTTTTAAGACCATCAGTTTCTCTGTAACAAATGCCAGTGACTGATAGCAGAAAAAGTTACCCAGTTTTTTTTGAAGCATGTCTTTTGAAAAATTCCTATTCTAACTTAAGGGCAAATTCATTTCTTGAATAAAGCAGTGCCAATGTGATTAACCTCACTGAATTGCAAGTCTTGGCAAAAAAGAAAACCACCTTTCCTACTACTTCTTTGAATGTAATTATTCATGATTAAAGAAAGCCAAATTAGTAGGAAATGTGAATTCAGTTCCATGAAGCAATTTCAGAGATACGAGCAGCTGCACCTTTGCTGCAGAGAACTGTAAAAGAGAACCCTTTACTGCCTGCTCATAATTCAGAGCTGCTGTGCATGGGCTGAGCAAGAAGAAAGGAAATATTAATTATGTTTTCTTTTAACCTAACCCTCCTTTAATAAACCTGTTTCTAGGAATACCATATCCATAGATGGTTGATGTGTTCTTGGGTTAAGAAGCTTTATTTCAGATGTGAAAAGATTGAAGTCAAGTATTACATTTCCTAGCTATTAATTCTTTCTTTTTAATTTTTTTTCTGAGTATTTCTTGGAGTTTAATACTTCTCTTAAGTAAAGTCCATTAGCTATGTAAGAACATCAGACATACTTTTCCTTCTTCAATCCTGTTCACCTCATTGTGCCATTTCCTGCAAATTGCAAAGAAATGGAGTCGTTCTAAAAATGGCAGTACCAAACTCACTCCCTGCATTTCAGTGTCAACATACATTCAAGTTTTCAGGGTTATTTTTCCTCCTCTTTTCTACTGGTTTACTGTCTGACTTCCCTTCCTTTCTGAAAGAGGCCAGACCTTTCTGTTTAGCTGTATATCTTGTATTCATTAACAACTATTGGAGGTTAAAGACACTGATGTTTTAACCTTTCTGCACATGCAAGTAATCCTTCCTCCAAAGAGAGACAGGATTCCACCCTGCTCTCCTCATACATTTTTAACCAGTTCTTTATTCAGTGCCATGCTTTACCTTGACGGTTCATAACTTTTATCTTGCAAAGAAATCTCTCATTGTTTCCACTGGGGTTTACAGCATTAAATTGCAAAAAACTATCAGTCCTGCAGTTGGCACTGAACTGGTCACTTATGCAACTCCAAGGATTCTGTGTTGGAGTCACACTGCTACCAACAAACACCACTATGGGGGGAATGCACAGAAACTGAAAACGGCAAGGAATCAAGCACCAGCTTCCAGCAGTACAGAGGGGTGGGAGCTTTAAAAACAAAAATCTGCTTGTGATGAGTCTCAACACATCTGCAGAAAAGTCTGGGTAGGACAGGAGAGAGATGATGGGTTGGCCCTGTACATTCTGTTCCCCGCTTCTTCTGTAAAATGAGCAGCACAAAGAAACAACTCTGCACTCTACACAAGTCAATCCTGGCCCTGCAGGCTCCAAGGAGAGGCAGACGTGGTCCTTGTGGCCCAGGGTTAGTCATGGACAGCAACAACTGCACTGAAACTCTGCTCAGGTAGACACAATGAAGCCTGGAAAAGCTCAGGGGATGAGGGGACAAACAGAATCACTGCTTTGGATTTTTGTTTGTTTGAATTACAAATGCCTAAGGGGGAGAAAGAAACAAGCAAACAAGTCTGCTCTGCACTTCATGAATGTTTTCAGCAGAATTCCTGTTTCCTCTTCCCTTCTTTTCTAACCCAAGAGGTATTTAGGAAAAATCTTTTACAAAGGGCTGAACTTCCTTCTCCTGCTGCTGAAACAGCTACAAGCCAAACACAAGGCTTAGCTTTTAATTCTAGCAAACAATGTATGCAAATCATGATTTTTGTGTCTGTTTTTCTGCATTAAAAATCTCACATATTATGATTGCACATTTTGAGAAGTCTTCTTATTATAAACGTCTCCTAGATTAGCAGAAGCAGTCATAAGAGGAAACAGTAAAAGTGCTCAGTAGAGCAGGAGGAAAGTGAATGTGAAAAGAACAGCAGAGGTAATATCAACTGGCAAAACCATAAAGCTCAGTGAAAAGAAGGGGGCAAACTGCAAGCACAGTGAGAGCTGAGCTAAAAAGGGATACTGAGATGTCTTTTCAGACTCTCTTGGGTCCCCTGGAGACAAAGTTTTGTGCAGGGGCAGAACTCAAATAACCACTTTGCCCAAGAACCACAGGGGCAATAGAAAAGCACACAGATTCCACATTAAGGTGCAGAAGTAACAGGTCACATCTTCCCTTCCACTCTCAACTGAGGAACTGAGGCCAACATCAGCACACATTGTTCCCAAACATCTGAAGTACCTCAGGACTTCCCCAAGGACTCTGAGAACTTGGGAGTGGAACTGTCTTTTCCTTCAGAGAACATGACAGAATATCCATGGGAAAGTTTTAGGAAAAGTGTCTCCCTCCAGAATGGCTTTTATGTAAGACACAGCCATAACCTGAAGTACAACTAGGCAGATGTGGCCTTATTCTGAGGTTTATACTTGCAGCTACAAAAATACGAGCAGAAAAATCTCAGGGACTGAGCCCCTCCTTCATACCCAGACGGTTTCATATTGCAGACAGCTCCCCCTGTACTCTGATCACATTGTTAACCATAAGGGCTCCATAGCTAACAAAATATCCTCTTCCTCCAGAGATACAAAACAATCCTGAAAGGTCGATAGAAGGAGCAGCATGAATCATAACAGCAGGCAATTACACCTGCTGCAGCATCAACAAGGTGCTCAGAAGATCACCAGTTGGTTGATCAATGACTGGAGCAGGGGGATGAAGGAGGTGACCGACATCTCTGGCAAAGCCCTGGCTGCAGGTGCCTGGAGTTGTCTCGGGAGTTTTTGCTGTTGATTGCAGCCCCAAGACATGTGAAAAGTCTCTGTTTCGGCCCGCACGTTCGAGGAACGAGCCGGAGTCCTTCAGTTTTCGGTCTTGAAATTGTTTATTAAATCTTATCTATAAAACTTTCCTCCTGCCCAGCCGAGGTCTGCTCAGCAGGACAGACAGAGGCACTCTCACCACCCTGGGGCGGTGTTGTCTTTTTATACTACAAACTACGTATAACATGTTTACAATCACTTTCCAATACCTATCACCTGTGTTAGACAGTGAGCTTCTACTCTAAACCAATCCCAAAGTGCCACCATCACAGCAGAAGATGGAGGAGAAGAAGAAGGAGAAGAAGGAGAAGGAGAAGGAGAAGAAGAAAAAGAAGAAGAAGAAGAAGAAGAAGAAGAAGAAGAAGGAGAAGGAGAAGAAGAAGAAGAAGAAGAAGAAGAAGAAGAAGAAGAAGAAGAAGAAGAAGAAGAAGAAGAAGAAGAGGAAGAAGGAGAAGGAGAAGGAGAAGGAGAAGGAGAAGGAGAAGGAGAAGGAGAAGGAGAAGGAGAAGGAGAAGGAGAAGAAGAAGGAGAAGAAGAAGAAGAAGAAGAAGAAGAAGAAGAAGAAGAAGAAGAAGAAGAAGAAGAAGAAGAAGAAGAAGAAGAAGAAGAAGAAGAAGAAGAAGAAGAAGAAGAAGAAGAAGAAATGCCCAATTCCCTCCATCTTGTCCCCAAAACCCCCATTCTAAAAATCCCAAAATATATCTTTTCACCCGGTGATAATTTTATTATTACACTATTTAAACTTCTGTGGCTTTCAGGTCTTCATACAAAGCTGGTAATTTGCTCCACAGGTCATAATCAAACCCACAGGTGTTCTGAGCTGTGTACCAGGGTCTCTGAGCCCCCTGGCAGGGGTCCTGGAGACTCTGGACACCCAGAGGGATGCGCTGAGTCCCGACAGAATTGATCCCTGTTAATGGCAGCTCCTCCCACAGAATCCCAGCAGGGCCAGCGGGCAGTGACAGAGATTTCTGCTCAGAGCTCTGCTGGGACACTGATGCACTGATGGGGTTAGGATGGTGTGCTGCATGTTGAGGATGTGGACCGGGAATTTTAACTGCACTCATTTGCTAAATTCTTGTTAAAATCTTTTCTTAAAGTCTGTTCTCTTTGAGTTAACTTCAGTAAGTTCTCACAAGGTGCCAGATACTGCAGGTAACCATTTCCAAAGGCTGAGTGTGACTGGCACCCCCCAGAGAAACACAAGACACATCTTTACAGTCCCAGCCTGTGCTCCCTGTGCGGTACTGCAGCAGAACTCCACCTGCATCACCCACCTTCAGATGCATTTACACACCCATGCAGAAATGGAGAAATGCTATCCCACCTCCATTGCAAACTTTCCTTCTGCATCAAGTAATTCAGCTAAGACATTTTTTTGCACATAAAATCATTCTGGTCTTAAGCATCTCTCACAAAAGAACAATCCTGCAGTAAGAATTGACAAGAATCCCCTAAAGAATTATGGATTTCAGAATCAAGAACTATCTTTTGCATTCCAATTCCAACAAAAATTCCAATTTCTAGATGAAAAGGTACCTCTGCAAGCAACATACAGACAGTTTTCACTCCTGAATTTCTGCCTCTCTGTGCCTCTCCTCTCATGCAGAAAAATTAACTTGTCTTTGTCATCTTATTAGCCAAGAAATCACTGCAATATCTTACATTTATACAATTTCTGCTTTTTCCTTTATGTTGGATATATCAGTTTAGACATGTAAAGTCTCCATCACTCATATTTCCTGTTTAATATACATGAAGTATCAGTAATAAGTGGGTATCATCTCACATACTGTCCAGGTGTTTTTTGAAAATAAATTAATGGCAAACTGTTGAATCTCACTAAAGGGATATTTTGCAATTTTTATTAGAGCATGCAAATAACTGCAATTACTTATACCATAAAAAATATTAGTAAAAAGTGTTTTTGGAAGTCACAGAGCAGAAAATACTTTTTTTTTAAATAAACCATGAAAATAGATACAGGAATATTGCAATCAACTATATTCATAATTACTTTTAATGCAACTGAGAATGAAGTTTTCCTAAACCCCACCTGTCTGTTGATTTAAATGGTACCTTTCACACACTGCAGTAAATCTGCAGCTTTCCTAATGCAAATCAAAAATATGCAATAGATGAATGGTCCAATGCAGCAATCATGATTGCAGTAAAATAATAAACAGCCACAGCTTGAATAATGTTTCTAGTTTGATCACAATGTCAACAATCAAACAGCCAAATACTTTTTCTCTTGAACAAAATTTAGGGAAATGAAAAATACTCAAAACCTCATGCAGGTGACATTCATTAAGTATTTTCCTCATTGTTCAGCAATAACTTCCTTTTTTATTTTATTCAAGCAAGTCACAGTGTTGCCAGGACATTTTTGTGAGAACATTTACCTTCACGTATGCTTGTCAAAAACATTATTTCTCCAGAAAACAGAACACTGTAAATTGGATAGACTATTTCTTGAAGGCAAGGAAAATAATGTTGTTTACTGCTATTTTTTCTAGGTTTCTACATATAATAAGACTCTGAAATTAGCTCCTTGGGATGGTTAATGAAGTCAAGTAAGCCCATTTATTGTACAACAGAAGCAATAACTTGTTTTAATTCCATATTAATATAATTTTGCCTGGATTTTTTTTCAAAATAGACAATTCTGCTCCATTCTGGGGCAAATTATGTACTCTGTGCACATACTGAGCATGCCTTGATAACCAGAGATCCCATTACATATTTAATAATTGACTATTCAATAGAGCATTGATGCATTTTTGTCTGGAACTAATTCACCTTTGTCTGTGTATCAAGAAGAAAGTACAGTGAATTACAGATACGGTCTTGAAATGTAAAGGCCATATGCTTTATTCATCTCAGGTCTTTTAAACTCCATATTCATGACAGGCACTGCTTGGGAATTAATATCCTGACTTGGATATGCCAGTATATATACAATATGATTTATTAGAGCAATGATTCGTTGAAAAGCACCTTGAACCTCTCAGGGAGACAGCACCTTCTGTAGCAGGTTTGACCTCACAAATAAATCACTCACTGCTGTATTTGCAGAGATGTGTGTGACGTGTCACACTAACAAATAAACCTGGTGGTTACAGTATTTAAAACCAAGTTTAACAAACCCGCCCAAAGTCTAAAAACTCCACACACAAATGTCTCTGTGGCAGAATAGTAAGCACAGGAAGGTCCCCTCTGCTCATGCAGAGTTGTCATCCCATCACTGCCAGCTTAGGAAGAGAAGACCTTAACAGAGGGCTTATTCTCAAATGTAGGATGTTTCATCTCACCAAAAAATAAGCATCTCCAGCACCTCCATTCTCACCAAACACTTCTAATGAAGGTCAATCAGCCCGGGTGGTTTCAAGCACAAACTCACTGATCTAGGTCTCACAACCCCATTGAAATCAGCCCAGAATGAAAAATAAGACTGAAGAAAGCAATCTCTAGAATTTTCAACAAATGGCATTCAATCTCAAGGAGAAAGAGCAGTAATTTTTCTCCATTGGTAAACATTCTCTCTTAGCTGTACCGTAACCAAACCACTTTTCTATGTTTGGAGGCTGCATGTCTAAAGGTGAATTTGTTGTATATTATGCCATTTAAGCCAGCATCTTCAAGAGCAATAAATTCCCATAGAAATTATTTTGTCACTTTGACACAACTGCACTATTGGCCCAATAATGCCTCTGAATTTCCTCTGACTATAACCAAAGCCAAATCCCTCACAAGTGAAACAGCAATGCCCTGAAGTAAAGCATCTGCTACTTTTATAGTGATTTGTAAAGTCACAAATGTAGGTTTGTCACCAACCAAATCTGGTGAAGGGTTGCTTCTATCTGATAATTACTGAAGTCCAACTAGCTGTGATCCCAAATCCTGCTTGGAAAGGGAAGCATGGCATAAAATAGAGGAACAGGTATGATGAACTTGCCCAAAAATAAAGATCTTTAATAGCAAAATAACATATGAAGAAACCTCACCATCTGAGGGGCAAGATCCAAAGACCTGTGGGCATGGCAAATGCAGCCAGGTCCAGGGGTATCTGAAGGCAAGGGTCCAGTCACGAACACGACCTGATTTGTGACAGCTTCTGAACTAACTGAGAACAAGAGCCAGAAACATGACCTAATACAGAATGGTTCCATTGACATCCTGACTCCCATAACCATGTTCTTCTCACCATGACCTGACTAGGTGCCCTCCCTTCAGTATCCTGTTTCCCATGGCCTGAGGTTGATGCCCTCTGTAAATGCTACTGAGGCAAAAGTCCCAGCTGGACACAGGTCCATAGATAATCTTATCTGTTACACTACCTTGTAACATATACAGGCTGACATAAATCTTGTCATGGAAAAAACCTGATAATGTTCAATTTAACATTTTAAGAGATTTCAGATACAGACTCTGGTATTACTTCACCATTCTTATTCTTAGGAAGTGTTTATCTTCAGATCCCTAGAAAGTAGAAAACCATCCCAGACACCTCTTTGCGTCTTACTTTAATTTTTGCTGTCTTTGCAGCCATTCCTCCAAATATTTGGGTTTCATCTCTAAATGTGTTCAAACCATAACAGACTTTTCCCTGTACTTGGCAGTTGTTTTCCCTCAGAGGGTTTAAGAACACAAAGCACCGCAAAAATTTTTATCCACCAATACACAGCTATGTTTTGAGAGGCATTTATCAAACAAGGTCAGTTTTGCCACAGCCAAGACAGACCCCACTACACTGATCACTCTGCAGACATCCCAGATGAGTGCACTGTTCCCACAGCCCCATTCTGAGGGTGCACTATCACGGCAGTCACTCACACAAACCCAGGGGATCCCCAGCATTTGTTAAATTCTGCTTGAGGAAATAGCTGCAGACACGCCCTGTGTTGGATAAATGACTCTTCCTTGCTGCCATCAAACCCAAAAGTGAGTGTTCTGCTAAATAAGTGCTTTTTTTCACAAAACCACCCTGTGGTTGCTGATGAGAAAAGAATTTTGTCCCATCTCAAGAAAGAATTTCAAGTCATGTAAGCTACAAACCATTGGCTCAGCTCTAGAGGTGGGGCCACTGCATGTACCCCATTCTCTTTTAGGTCGGGAGCAGAACCAAAGTAAAACACTGAAAAGACCTGAACTAGGATTTTTAGGAATCTACATTCTTTGCTTTCTAACACATTCGAAATGTCTAAATTTCATTTCCCTGAGGAATGTGGGTTTGACTACACAGCTATCCAGGTGTTAAACAACTTCATTTGTAATTGGATGCTGGTCTGTGATTTTATTTCATCTTTTACTGATGGGGCCCTTGACAGGCAAAGTCAATTTAGCGATTTTCTGAAGCAAACAATAACTTACAAGATATGAATTCAATTCACGGTCCAGTTGAAGTGTTGGGTGATCCCCAGTGATCTCACCACATGTTTAATGTGGTTCTGCTGTACCTGGGAATATTTCCACTCTTTCACACCCTTCTTTGTTGAGAATACCTTTGGTAAGTACCATTAATTCCCAGTGATTTATTGACTTCATGTTTATTTGACAAGATGTGCTCTTTACCCACTTGTGTGGCGTTACAGCCCTGACATGCTGCACACCCACACCTTCACTTCTGGTTTTGTTGGGATTGTGATCACAGACACGTGGGCAACAAAGACAAGGGACACTGAAGATCTTAATTACAGATCTCTTCTTCCTTGTGTTTTTGATTCAGGAGAACTAATAATTATTTATAACACAGACATCTGGGGTTTTTTTCTGCTCCCACATAACTGTTATGTTGTCACTGCATTCAGTAAAACACATCTAGTGAAAATGCTTTCCACTGACGAGTTCAGGAGATAATGCTGGTTCTGCATTAGCTGGAAAATTACTGACATTTCACTGCATGAGGAATGCTGTTTCCTAAGTGGATACTTCACCTTTTAAAGGGCTTATTCCAAGCTTGGCTGTAGGCTGTACCATTGCACACAGCTTTTGTCTTTCATCAACAACAATGGCAATCACCAACACTGCTCTGCAGCCCCAGACACACTTCAGCTGCCTCCAAGTGGTGAAAATAACCAGCAGTTCCTTGCTCCTGAGTTACCCTGTGGTTTTCCTAGCTGGCTCTCTTGGTTCTCTGGATCCTGTCAAAATAAGTCAAATGCCCCATCCAGGACTAAAATGAAAATGCACTCAGAAATATGTGGGAAAGTAAGATTTTTATAAAAACATTAATATCTTTAAAGAAAAATAGACAAAGCTCTACTTATTATTTCTCTCTCTTTTTAAAATATGCACATATTGTCAACTGTTAGCACATCACAACCAGCTACACTATTTTGCAGTAATAGGTAACAATGACACACAAGATTTTGTGGCTCTCCTGAAGGAAAAAATCTTGATGCAGCCGTTATGAAAAGTAAAACAAAAACAAAATAAAACCAACCAAACAAAAACCAAAACCAAACAACCCCCCAAAACAAACAAAACCCCACAAAAACAAAACAAAAATTTAAAAAAACCCACCCAACCTTATGTCTGCATTTCTCAGAGCTTCATATAAAATATTTTTCTCTGCAAGGGTTTATTTCAGCAGTGATCTCTGCAGGAAGAGCAGAGCTCCAAAGTCAGGCACTGCTGCTGGATTCTGAATTGCCTGTGTATGGGCAAACCAATTAGTGACTGGCAATAAGTCATCAGGTGCAATTGAAAGGAATCTGCAATCTGGCTTTCCCTTCTCAAGAGGCACTTATCTCCCCATCCATTGCTGCTAGAACTTGAAACTCCTCTGCAGCTGCCATCTGGCATGCAAGTGTGGATGTGGGCCTAAATGAGGAACAATAAAGATGGATGGAAGCCTTGATGCTTTGTACTGCACAAAATGGCTTTGTAAAAGATCCTGTATATTAATTGATACTGAAATCGAGATTTTAAGCATTATGACTACGCCTCATTGTATCATTTCAAAGTTATATAAAACAGATTAAATAATCTTCTAGCCAAGTCACTATAAACTAAACTGGTGAGGGATGAGAGAAAGAAATAATCTAGCTGATGAAGATAACAGAAACACTGGTAAAAAAAATGGGTAAAATGTGATGTTTGTGGCACATTGAATTTTTACTCTCTAAAGTACAATATCATATTCTCGGGGTCTTTCTGGGTCACTGCAACCCTGAGAATGTTAAAAGTCTCTTTTCCCAGCCCGGCACTTGAAGAAGGAGTCAGAGCTCTTCATTTCTCGGTCTCAAGGTTGTTTATTGTATCTTATCTATAAAAAATTTTCTCCTGTCCTGCCGAGGTCCGTCCAGCCGGACAGTTCCAGGCACTGCGTGCCCCCAGGGCAGTGTTATATCTTTATACTAAAAACTACGTGTACAATGTTTACAATCACTTTCCAATACCTATCACCTGTGTTAGACAGTGAGCTTCTACTCTAAACCAATCTGTAAGTGCCAACATCACAGCAGAAGATGGAGGCCAAGAAGAAGAAGGAGAAAGGCTGGACATGCCCAGTTCCCTCCATCTTGTTCCCTGAATCCCCATACCAAAAACCCCAAAATCTACTTTTCCACCCCGTGATAACTTCACTATTATTGTGCCTAAAGTGTTGTGGCTTACAGATCTTCATATAAGGTTGGTAATTTGCTCCATGGGTCATAATCAAACCCACAGGTGTTCTGGGCTCTGTGCCAGGGCTTCTGAGCCCCCTGGCAGGGGTCCTGGCCATCCTGGACAGCCAGAGGGATGTTCTCGGTTCCCACATCACATGTCTTAAAAAAAGTGTACATATATGAACAAAAAAAAAAATTATTTCTTTTTGAAATTCAAGCCATGTTGTGCCTCAATAGTCCTGTAGGAGGAGGATGCAGTAGCAGGTACCCAGGGAAGGCAGGCATCTGGCTGTCATGGCCTGGTGACATTGCTGAGAGCCAGAGCACCAGCACTGCGGGACACAGAGGGAATTCCTTGTGGGAACAGTGACCCTGCAGTGCCTCCCCGAAGCACAAACCCCACACTCTCCTAACCACTTTGTTTGTCCACATAAATCCCACTGTACTAACTGGAGATCAGTTCTAGGACAGGAAAAATTCTCTCAATTTCCTCCTGACAACTCCAGGAGAGGAAAAGGAGGTTACATGGGGGAAGAAACCTATAAGTATGGTTTGCTATCAGAAAATAGCAACAAACTTGAGTATTTCAGCAAGCCTGTGTGGCTGTGGCAGCAGAATCAAAGACTGGAGTACCTCCATTTCTGAGAGTGGGGAAATGATATGCCTTCGCAGCAATTCCTCTCAGAAAAGCAATAATGAAAGCCATATATTATCTTCAGTTTTTCTACATTACACAATTCAGTGTTACAGAGAAGCTATTCTTAAATTTACAGAGCTCCCAAAAAATGCCAGCTCTGGTTCACAACAAACCTTCAAGGTTTGAAATTAGTCTTTGGTCTGCATTGAGAGAACACAAAATCCTCTCCGTATTTTTTCCAAAGGAAAATGTGTCAGATACCAGATTTTATATAAACCCAAATGCTTTCCAGTCCTGTACTCATCTCTTTTCTCTGTGCCCTACCTGTGCAAGGGATCAGTGAGCACTCTGCAGTCAGAAAGTTATCAGAACAAACATGCCACCATGACACATTTCCATATTGACTCCTGCCACATTTGATCTAAATGCAATTTAATTAAAATCATCAGCACAGGGCACACGGAGATCCAGCAAGTGCCAGTGCTGGACAACAGCACAGAGAGAAGTTCTAACTCTGCTGGCTACCCACGTTCCAGCTGGGCATGTTACAGCACCTTTGCTGCACAGAAATGTATTACAGATTACAGCAGAAGAATTTTTTTGTCTTGGTCCTTTCTGAATTAGAACAGAGTCATACCAAGAAAACAAGAATGGTTTCCTTTTGGTAATGGGATTACTCCCACTTTCAGCTCAGCAGAACTATTACATCTCAAACTTCCAATGATACAGAAGCTTTAGGTATAGGAAAGCTGACATTTGACAAAAATGGTGCTGTGGTTTCCAGTACAATTATTAGAAATACCTGCAGTTAAATTCTGTAGGTTACAGAAGAACACAGCACCATGCTAATATTCACTAATGAAATCCCACAGAATGCACGAATGAAAAGCAAGGTGCCAAATACTTTCATAAAATCCACTTGAAAAAACAATATCAAATTTCTTATATTAAGAAATAGATTTCTAAATGATCTTACAAAATTTCTCTTGGACTTGTTATATGTTGTTGTTGTTGTTGCTACCTCCAGACACAACCCTGCAAATTGTTTTAAATTGTGATTAAAATACCAAACAACTGTAGGATTTTATCAGCCAGTAATACCACTTACTGTGCTGGAAAGATAAAATGGAATGTCATCAGAAGCATTATGCAAAAAAACAAGCTATTTTAGCTCCACTAAAATTTAAAATACAAGCAAGTAAATGAAATGACAAAAACAACTGATACATATTGACATAACTTTACAAACAGTGGAGGATTAAGGAGAGGGAGGAAAAAAAAAGAACCCAAAGCAATTTAAAATGCATGTCTAAGAGACTGTCTAAAAACAGAAAGAAATGAACCAAACATTTCATTCTGTTCACCTGTGACCAAAAAAAAAAAGACTGTTTTGATGGTCATGGAACCTAAAACAAGTGAAAAATTTTGTTTATTTCCCTTTTTATGTTTGTATTTTATCTTCCAGATAAGCCCTCCTTGCAGCCAAGTTAAAAAGTTTTATGATTGTTCTTTGAGCCTTTTTAAGTTGGTTTGGGTTTATTTCTTGACTTTTAGACAAAGCTTTGTATTCTCCCCTGTCTCTACCTCCTCAGCTCATTTATCTTCTGTGACTTCAGAGGAATCTGCACACCAGAGCCTGCTTTGCTTTGTTTCTGTACTGCAGTTCAGCCTTTTGATTCCTCCTGCTTGCCTCTGTAATACTGGATTTGCTAATGTTTGCCTTTAATTCCAACAGCCCTCAGCCAATGGAATGATTTTCATTTGCAGGAAGTCAACATTTTCTTGCCCACCCGTATTTGTGATATTCGATGTAATGTTCAAAGTAGCTGTAACTGCAGCACTTAAGTAAGTTCAAGATAAAGGTTGTGTATTTCCTTTACTTGTTTATGGATGAAGCCATGGGAATATCAGCAAAGCTTCAAGCTAATGCTCTCCAACTCTGCTATGGAGGGGAAAGGTTAATGAACAATTCTCTCATGTCTCTCTTCTCCATCTTGTCCCAACAGAAATTTCTTCAGATCTGAACTACACAACAGAACAGAGCAGATGCCAAGAACTAAAAGATTATTTATTCATTTACAATTACAAGCCCTAATTCTACAGCCTCAGTGTGCACGAACTGTGTAAGACCCTGGATGTTTTGCATCTCAAGAACTGCATTAAATGCCAAATTTTCTTCACAACATCTGGAACGACTTTGGTTTGGAATTCCATACTTACAGTTTAACACCTTGACATGGGTATTCTGATTTACATTTTACTTAGTATAAGAGTAACCGAATAACATCTTGCTCCAAATTCCCCCTGAAACTAATCTAGAGACCCATGAAAATAATTCTGTGATAAAGAGTAGAAGCCAGTCCAGTGATTACCATTCTCTTTAGGTGATTGTCAGAACATGACCTGATTCTGTACCAGTAACCTTGTCTTTATTTGGTTGCTGGAAGACAGGTTTTAATTAACCCACCTTTCATGTTGCTGGGGAACTTTGGTCATTTGTTCTTCCCTTGCAGAGAAGCATCTCAGCTCTTGTACACCTTCATGTCTGGTGCCCTCATCATCCCTTTACACCACTGTACCTCAGGCATGGTTTGCAATTTCACCCACTTCCAGAGGGCTCATGGAGAACTCAGCTTAGGATCACATCCAGCTCTCTGTTTGTTACCTTCAGCAAATTATTCTCAGTTCTAAAGCATTTTGTTTATGAAACATGTTATTAAAAACTAATGTGAACTGGAAACCTTATGTTTAAAGGCAGCAAGCCAGAAGTGCACACCTGTGATGCAGTTTACAACAAAACTGGTGAAGGACAGAACCTCGGCCAGCCCAGAACAGCTCCCACTGGCACCAATGGAGCCTCACTAATTTGTGCCCACTCACCAGGTCATCCTTAGTTTTTCAACCTGATGCACAAAATTTAACCTTTGGATTGGTTGTCTTTTCTATAAATGAAATGTTTCCTTTTATAAGGAATTGTATATATTGACAAAATATGTAACAGGAATTCAAACTCTAGGAAGAGGAGCTACTACTTTTCAGGAAAAACTTTATATATTTAGTAAGCGTGGTCAGCCAAAATAAGTGGTCCATTATGCACAGGATGACAGTGTCATAAAGTTTTTTAAAATGGACTTTTGTCTGTCAAAGGGAGTTGGGGAATTGCTTTTTCTACTAAGTTCTAGATCCTTTTGTAAGAAAGATTATTTATATACACATTAGTTCATTTCAAAACGGCTAATCTGATTTTTCATCATTATATAATCCCACAGTTTTTAAAAGTTAAGCATCTATGGTCTGGACTCCTTATACCATAAGAAATTCCTTGAGTAGTCTTTGTCCAACACTCTCCCTGTTTTAAAAAATGACAGAAGTCACCCTGGCACTAACAATAATAGTTCCCTAATATCTCAAATTGCAAGTTGTTGAAGAATGAAACTTGATGTGAACAGAGCAGGACCAATGACAAGCATGGAAATGTCATGGAGAAATACACAGCCACACACAATTTCAGTTCAATTTCAGCATTTCCCACACTGCCACTTTATCCCCCTGAAGTTAAACCTCAAAAGTGCAAACTCTGTTCCCAGTCTGAAACCAAAACCCCACTGCCAAAACCATCTCTTGGTCAGCTTTCACCAAGGGCAACAAAAAATCTGAAGTACATCTCATGGCCTCTGTGCAGGAGTGAAGCTTCATCATTTGCATGTGCATTTCACATAGCAGAGCTTAAAAATGCATTCCACAATCCTATTTATTATTTACCATGATGCCAGACCAGAGGAAAATTTGTGTTTCCTTTCATCAGTACAAAAACCAGGATGTTTGTGGTGGGCTCTAAACCTTACTGCTGACATTTTGATGTCTCAAGAAACTGGATTTCATATGCCTAAAAATTAAAGAAGCAAATTATTTAAAACTCTCTGGACTTCACTTTTTGCAAAATCTATTTAACACACTTTTCATTACATTGGTGTATTTTGCAGAACGTTCCATAGCTGATGGAGAAGGAGATGACTTTGTGAGGCCATTGGACACAGTGAAAGCTGAGCTTCATGAAGAGTAAGGCGACTGTGTCTTTGCAAACACACCATGTGAAACTCCTTGTAGACAGGGCCAGGGACTCACACACGGGGAGATGATGGAAGAGACTATCAGCTCTAGAAAATGGTACTTATTGGCATGGACTGCTGCTCAGCCAAGGCCCTGGTAAATTCCTGAACTTAAAAAGAAAGAACAAAGTCTTAATAGAGTTATGAACGGTGTTTTGTTACATTAAAGAACAAGAGAAAGGGGGTACATAGTAGAGAGGGACATCATAGAGTAGGGGATGCAGGAAGTGCCTTGTGAGAACCTTGGCCCATGGGGAGAGCAAGAGGGCGATGAGGACAGGAAATTAGGGCAAAAATGGGGCTGTGTCCCTCAGGCATGTGAAAGATCCCATTGGAAATGCCCCATGGCCTCTCCCTTCATTTAAACGACATTACAGGACTCCTCTGTCTCCTTTTCGGACACAAACCTCCAGTGAATTTTCCCACAGGTTCATTACTCTGCGTCTCACAAGCCGACCTTCCCCATGCTGCCAGTACAATCCTGCGACCTCACCCTCGGTAACAGCGGGAAACTGAAAGTTTGGGAGGTCACTCTCAGGTGACAATAAAAACACACTCACTGCTGTTATAAATAAGCTTGACTAGGCCAATATTCAAGCAGCAATCAATTTATTAATTAATATGGTAAAGTGTGAGCAATACAGTGCTGGGTACAGTGGGGGAAGTTTTCTGTCCAACTGCACACCCATAGTTGGGGCTTACAGGTATTTACAGGGGTACTCATAAGCTTTCTCAGCAGTTTCTATTCCCAATTTTTACATCACAATTCTATACACTATTGTAATTTAGTTTTTCTCAGGATGTACATCCCAAAAGGAGTATCCCAGGTGGTGGTGGTCCGGCTTCCGAAAGAAGGAAGGAGTATTTCATCTGGTGAGGTCCAGATTCCAGATGTGGGCCCACCTTTTGATTGCAAGGACTATAAATCTCATAACAGCGATGTCCAGCTCCCCTTGGTCAAACCTATTAGTCCTTGAGTTGATGTTCATCTTCCTTTCTCAAGCTGCATGTTTCCTTTTTATATATTCTAAAGCTATAGTTTCAAAAGATCCTTACTACAAGCAATATTCTAAAATTACACTTCAAAAGGTTATTATTGCAAAATTCTTTAAGGCTTACAAGCAGAGAGCTCCTGTCAAAAAGCAACATCCTTAAAGCTGTAATTCAAATGCCCCTAAATCAACTTAGGACTTATAAAGATTAATTGCACACAAAGGATAGGTTCAAAGGCCTTCTTCCATGCCTTATTTTTATCAGTTATTATTAGAATTCGTCTTTATAACTGTCCCATGGTCAGTTTCCACACATATTACAATCACAAATACACACGTTGCCTGTATGTACTGGACCCGAAACACAACTTTGTATTTCACACTGCGGTGGAAGGAGGCAAGGCTGCGGCTGTGGAGGTCACCCTCAGGTGACAATAAAAACACACTCACTGCTGTGGAGGTCACCCCCAGGTGACAATAAAAAAACACACTCACTGCTGTGCAAGGAGGCAAGGCTGCCGCTGTGGAGGTCACCCTCAGGTGACAATAAAAACACTCTCTCTGCTGTGGAAGGAGGCACGGCTGCCGCTGGGCAGCGGCGCTGGGGGAGGCCCGGCCGCGCGGGGCCGGCCCCGAGCCTGCCCCGAGCCTGCCCCGGGAGCCGGGGGCAGCGCTGCCAACCGCGGGGGCCCCGCTTGTGCTGCGGTAAGCACGGAAGGAAGGACGGACGGACGGGAGGAGGGTCGGAGCCGGCCGGACGCCGGCGGGAGTCGGGAGCGGCTGCGGGCTCGGGCGGGGGCGCGGCGCGGAGCGGGCACTGAGGGCATTGCGGGTAGGCCTCAAAGCCCCGGCCGCGGCTGCTGGGCTGGCCACGCCACGCGCCCGATAAACGCTTATCCACCACCATATAGGCATATATATTATATATATATTTGTGTGTGTTTAAAACAGAATGCTTTTTTTCCCTTCTCCCCCCTCCCTCCCCCAACACCTAGGCAAGTGCAGTGAGGGTTAAAGAGTACAACAGCAGATATGGTTACATTTTGTTTATTTCAATACATGTGGCTTTCGCCGTGCAATTTACTCGTCTTTTTCCTCCGCTTTAAGACGGTGCAGCAGCTGCTGTTTGATTTTATAAACAATGCACGGTGTTTGTTTTCTTTGAGCTTTGTAGCAATACAGTCCGTGTGAGCTCATTTTCCAGGTGCGATTCACTACTGAAGTCTGGTTCCACTGTGTGTACCAGTAAACCGACTTTGTGCCTTTAACTTCAGAAATGTGAATTTCAGAATTTAGCCTATTGTGACAACCTAATTAGCACTGAGATGATCTCAAAGACCTTTGAGAAGTTCAGAGCTGTGTGTGGGGAGCACGAAGGACACAACAGGTGACAGTCCCATCAGAGGGGAATTTGAGCTTGTGCCTTTTAAAATAATTTAATGAGTCAAACTGGGTTTCATAGCAGGGATGATTTCTGAGGATTTAATTGCTGCAGTGTTTCAGTTGCAGGTGGAGCTGTCAAGGCCCAGGTGCCTGGCCTGGCCCAGCAGGTGCCACTGGAGCCCTGCCTGTGTCCCAGCAGCCAGGCTCGCTGTGCCTTCCCCACCACACTGCTGAGAGTTGTGAAATACAAAGCTGTGTTTGGTGTCAGGTACATCCAGGCAATGTGTGTGTTTGTGATTGCGATATGTGTGGAAACTGACCATGGGACAGTTGCGAATTCTAATAATAACTGAGGAAAGTAAAGCATGGAAGAAGGCCTTTAAACCTATCTTTTGTTTGCAATTAGCCTTAGTTGATTTAGGAGCATTGGAATTAAAGCGTTAAGGATGTGGCTTTTTGCTTGTAGCTAAGCCTTAAAGAGTTTTGCAGTAATAACCTTTTGAAGTACAATTTTAGAATATTGCTTGTATCCTTGAAACTATAGCTTTGGAATATATATAAAGGAAATACGCTTATCTCACACCTTAATAAAGCAGAGAAAACAGCTTGAGAAAGGAAAATGAACATCAACTCAAGGATTTATAGTTTAGACCAAAGGAAGCTGCACGTCAATGTTATGAGATTTATAGTCCTTGCAATTAAAAGGTGGACCCACATTTGGGGAGCTGGACTCCACCAGATGGGATTCATCTTTCTTCTTTCGGAAACCAGACCCCCACCACCTGGGGATACTCCTTTTGAGATACATCCTGAGAAAAACTAAATCGCAATAGTGTATAGAATTGTGATGTAAAAATTGGGAATAGAAACTGCTGATGAGTAAAAACTGGGAATAGAAACTGCTGAGAAAGCTTATGAGTACCCCTATAAATACCTGTAAGCCCCAACTATTGGTGTGCAGTTGGAGGGAAAACTTCCCCCGCTGTACCCAGCGCTGTATTGCTCATACTTTACCATATTAATTAATAAATTGATTGCTGCTTGAATATTGGCCTAGTCAAGCTTCTCATTTATAACAGGGTGTGCAATTACTGCTCAAATGCTGGTGTGGATGTCACCCTCTCACCAAGCACTGTGCATTTTTCTGAACAATAATTAGCAGAAATGAAGAAATTTGGCATGCGGGGTCACAAAGTATAATGGTGAACTTCAAAAACATAAGAAATGCCATGCAGCCCAGTGATCTGGCACAGGCAGGTCTTGCTCTGTGTTCTGGAAATCCTGCCTCATGCCATGGGTGTTATATATAATTATTTTGCATTTGAGTGTTCTGCAGTAGCACTGCTAGGGGTTTCATTAGCTTGCTGCCTTGTAAAACCAGCTTTATAAGAGCTGATTGAAGATGTTTTCTTTATTACTTAAATTTATCTTCCATTTGTGTGTGAGCTCAGTTTCTGAAATTTGCCTTAGGATATGCTAAGTGTGTTTTACTAGTTGAAAGAAAATTACAGAAGTGTTGATAGACAAAAAATCGCTCTAAATGGCTTCTCAACAGGAACTCTTGAAGTTTTAGCAAGAGTTTGTTTTGACAGATAAGTTGGTGCTTTCACTAAATCAGCAGTTTGTTTGCTTAAAAATAGGCTCCCAGAGCTGCAGTTCTGCGTGAATCCTCTTTTTCTGTAAATCAATATATTGTGCATTGTGGATGACTGGCTCATACATGCAAACAGGAGGACTTAGAATAGTTTAGACAATTCTTCTGTAGAAGAAGAAAAAGCTTATTTGTTAGTGTGATATGGGCACAAAGAATAGGAAGGGAGTTGAGTCAGGTGTTGAGTGATCACTAAGATTATTGGAGCAGTAATTATAAAGATCATACTGCAGGAAATACAAGATACAGGAGATGATCATAATCTCTTGAGTTGTGGAAATGCTGCAAAACTGTGCAGGGAGTGGTGTTGTGTGAGGCCAGTGAGATCCTGCACTACCCAGCAAACACTGGCTACGAGGTGTTGGCCTGTCTGGTCCTTTTTTACTTATTTTCTGCATAGTTCTGGGTTAGTGGAGGATCACTGGCCTTATCACCAGATGAAACTGCTGCAGAGCTCTATGTCTAAGTATTGTCAAGTGTTTTATGAACAGTTAGAATATAATTAATGCCTTTCGTACAAAATGGGATTATTTCATTATTTTCCCTGATACAGAAAAATAACATTAAGGATGTTATGCTGTGGTTGTATCTACATGTTTGCTGTTTAAGGACAGCAGAAAATCTGAAATAACCTCAGAATATTTAGTAAATGCACAAACAGGGATGTTAAAAATATGGTAGTTTACTGTTGGTGTGCAGGAATAGTGGTTTCAAAATTCCATGTTGCTGAGTTGTATTCCTTGTTGCTGTTCAGGCAATGGGCAGCCTGTAAGCATGATTATTTTGCAGGATGATTAAGAATGTTAATAACATATAATATTCTTAAGAATACTCAGAAAAACATGTAGGATATTATCATGGGAGTATCTCTGTGGATAATTCAGTGGCTGGACTCTGGGAGCAGACACTCTTGTGCCCCACTGTGGAATTCTAGTTACAAACTTGCAGCAACTCACAGGCTAAAAAAAAAGTGTTGTTCACTTGAATTCACAGGCTCTGTTTTGTGTGTGTTGAGAAGATAATCTTTGTAACCTTGTGTTAAGCAATAATTCTGCTCAAATTTTACAGAGTACAAAATTGTTGAAGGCAATGCTGTGTTCATTATTAACTGGACGTTCAATATTTGCATGTATTTCAGACTGCGTGAGTCCTGTGCTCAATTTATTATTTATATTTCTTGTGCTTTGTCAGTGTGTGCTTTTTGTGGTGAATTTTCTCCTTTAGACCCTTTAGACTGCCGATTCTCTGTAGCAGTGCAGCAGAAAGAGTTGGGATTGGAAACTGAAAACAGAGAAGTAGTTTCATTCAGAAGAAAAAACTCATTCCAAGTAAATGGAGCCATAAGTCATGTTTAGGTTTTAGAGATGTAACTGATGGAGAGGTTTTGTTGGTTCTTCTGTGGAAGGGAATACAGCCTGAAATAAAGGAATGGCAAGAGTGAAGTGTGCTGTGATTTGAATTATAATCTCAGGAGAGGAGGAGACACTTCAGCTGAGGCTGCTTTCTCTGGTTGCCACCAGGGCACTTGGAATTTGGGCCACAGGCAGTTTTCTATGAGGTGACTTGTTCACCGAGAACTTTTTGTTTTGCTGGGAAAATTTGCTCCCCAGAGTGAGCAGGTCTGTCTCAGACAAACCCCCCTGTGCATTGTCAAAGGCAGCGTTTGCTGTGTTTTGAGCCATCTTCTGTGTTAGACGTGAAAAAGCCCAGATGATTTTTATAGGCTTGGATGAGTTGCTGCTCTGGTGAATTCTGCGGTGAGGAGAGGAGCAGATCTTGGGATTTCTCTGAAGCTGCAGTGGGACTTGTGTTCTCTGACTAAAAGTCTGGTGTGGAGATTGGAAGGAGCAGCTTCATGGTTCTGATACAGTGAATTTGATAGGAAATTATGTGTTCTGTTATGGCTTTCAGTGAAAGTCCAACAAATGGGGTCCACCTGAATCACTGGAATTTAATAATAATAATGATATGACTCACCATGTGGCCCTGAAAAAGCTGTTTTGGAGGGTTACAGCATCATATTGGGCTGTGTGTAATATATATGTCCTCCTTGTAAAATCCTTTGTGGCTGGAGTGAGTAACTTCTTGATGAGTAAATGAAATACTGCCCCAGATTACACATTTTCCATTTTTGCTCACCCAGGTACATATGTTCATTATTAAAGGGAAGGTGGGGATATACAGGTAAATATTTGTCACTGTTGTGGAGGATTGCTTTTGGTGACAGCAAATGCTGGGAACTTACTGACTGGAGTAACTTCTCTGTGGCAGCAGAGAATTATTATTATTATTAACAGCATGAGAAACTCTCATATCCAGTCATATTTTTAGGGATATTTGTGTACTGTGGTTTGCTATGATTTGGGTCAGCTACTAATGTGTTTTATTTCCTGACTTTCAAAATCTATCTCACAATTCTAATACTTTTAGTGTCATTTGGTGTAACTCAGCTGGTCCCAGTGCATCTGCATGAATTGATATGAAGTGATGATGTGGCCCAGTAAAAGAATGGAATCGGGCAGCTTTGAACTTGTTCAAATCTAAATTTCATCTAAATTAATCTAGATTCCCCCTCACAGGAGGAGATAATGCTTTAATCCTGTGCTAGGATTTGGTTTATTTCTGCTTTTTGCAGAACTGTTTCCCTCAAGGGTGAGTGACTCATAGCGTGCGTGCACGTATTAGTGCCTTGTTCTCCAGTTTACTAATTGAACAGCTCATGAATCAGACTGTGCTGCTCAGCACTCCATTCTGCTGCTGATAATTAATCAGATATGGCTCTAATTACTGACTTTCAGCAGAACTTAAGTGTGGTCATCTGTAACGTCATCTGTTATTGACATATTGTAGGAATACAGGCACCAGGGAAAGAACTTGCAGGAACTATCTAATGAAAATCATTATGCTTTGTCCATCATGAAGCCTTTTTTATATAGCTTGTGTGGCTTCCCCATCTGGAGGTGACTGCCCTTTTCTGCATTGCCACACGTTGTTGGAAGCTTCCCAAGCTGCAGACTGGCATTTCTAGGAATGCACTGCTTGCCCGGGGCTGCTGGAACACGGGCCCAGAGCAGGGCACACAGACTCTGTGTTTAAACTTCCCCCAGTGTTTGATTTCTCAAGGGAGCTTAGCTGAAAAATCAGTTTACTCTCTTTTTTTTCTGTTACTTTGAGTAAGGTGTTCTAATTATTTGAAGTGTTCTAATGATTTGAAGTGTTCTAATGATTTGAAGCCCCCCAGGTAATTAATACCAGCTGACATAGCAACTGAATCAGAAAATTTTGTTTCAAATACTAAAAGTTGTCCTGGACCTGTTGAATAGGTGTAGGATGCACCATATTTGGGGATAGTAAAAATAAAAACACTGATTAAAAAAAAAATTATATATATATGGGGTGTTTGTGAGTTTATAGATGTATAATACCTTGTGAGATGCTTTTTCATTACGTGTTTATTTTCTATAAGTACAATCTTGGTTTGTTGTGTTGGGTTTTTTCTGTTTTCTTTTTTGGTTTTGTTTGTTTTTTTGGTAGTGGTGGTGGTTTGATTTTTGAATTTCCATGGTCAGTATGTCAAGTTATCACTAAAAGGCACAGGTTGAAGTCTTTCCCTCGAGTTTCCGGGGTATAAATGAGTAAGAGCTGCAACAAAACTGTCCAACACCTTTGTTTCAGGTGAGGAGTAGTCTGTAGAATTAAAAGCAAAGCAAAAGCAGTCATTCAGTTGAGATGGCAAATAAAGGAACGGCTATGGAAATATAAACTGCACTTGATCAGAACAGGAGGGAGCATGGGAGGGCCGTGAGCCAGCAATGAGAGCTCCATCCAGATGCTGATGTTTTGCTCAGTTTCAGGGCAGAAACGCCTTCCCCCATGCAATGGAGATACATTTACAGAATTGCTGATACTGAACAAAAGAACAGTTTTGGTTTTTTCTGAATAAAGAAGCTGTACATTTTGCATACAGTTTTCATGGGGGAGTTTTTGTATTTGCACAGGGACAGTAAAGCAGAGGAGAGAGCAGGGTGCAGTGAAAGGAGCTTCCTCCAGCTGCTCCCATCACAGACCATAAAACTTGCTGTCTTTCAGTGGCTCTAGAGCCAGCAAGTGTTTTCTCCCCAGTATGTCTCCCCTAGTATGACGAGAATTGAGGAAAGTAGAATAAAAACATTATAAAACAATTGTATTCATTACTAGATGCTGGAGGTACAGATAGCACTTAGTGCTTCAGAGGATTTTCTCAGTAAAAAGGTTCAAATGTCAAAGGTTGAAAAAGTCACAAATGACAATATTAACACTTGTTACTTGGTGCACTGGGTGCTGTTCCGTGGTACAGTCCCAGTCTTCAGGTTGTAAATCCTCCGTAAATGAACTGATTGGGTTGGCAGCTATAAAACATGGACTTGACATGGATTTAACCATTATTATTAAATTTTTCTAATTCAGAGAAAGGGGAGAGGGAAAAAGGGACTGTAAGAACTGGTAACTACAAGAAGTGGGCTCTGAGCTGCAGCTACAGTGCAGAAGGAGAATGAGATTTGGCTGATCAGAACACACAATCTGTGCTGGGTTTGGTCTGTTATCCCAAGACTGGGCTCTGAAGTTTGGGGTGCAGGTGTCTCCTGCTGGAAGCCTGTTCTGTTTGATGGGGGGGCTGGAGGCCAGGGAAGGGAGGAGAGTGGTGTTTGTATGATACACAGGTGTGAGCAATGTAGAGATTTCAAATTCTAGGAAAAGACTTGGGATTTGCAGACATGGATGTGGGACAAAATTGTTTTTATCATGCCAGTTGTATTCTGGATTAGTGTGAAAAAGAGTTGTGCAAGTAAATAGCTCCAAGCACAGTGGATTTAAACTGGTTTTTGCTACATTTTTAGTAGATGACTGACAGTTTAACATGACAGGGTTTTTTGTAAACACCCCTGCAAGGCTCCTCACAGCTTTTTAATGCCCTGCAGATTTCCTGACGCTGCTGTGCTTCCTCTGCCCTGCTGCTCCCTCTGCAGGTGCACTGTCCATTGCTCTGCAGCCCAGCAGAGGAGCCGCACATGCCAATGCTGATAATCTGGCAGGAAGTGTTTGCCAGCAGGCTGACCCCCAGTGCTGCCTGCCCGGCTCCCAGGAAGTCACACTTTAGGATTGGATGTTGCACGTGAGGTTTTGTCACATGTTGCAAGGGTTCATTGAAAGAAGTTACTTAAAAAAAAAAAATTGCTTTAGTAGTAGGCCTGCGGGTTCCAACATTATCAATGGCCACCAAGACAGAACAAAACCTTTCTCTCTATTAAAAACAAGTTAAAAATTAAAAAGAAATTTAAAAAATTGTCAGGATTTAGTAATAGGAATGTAAATTTCTAAAAGTATGTTGTAGCCATGTCTGTGTGTGGGGAAGCAGAATGTATTGGTGTTTTCCTAATTAATATCTAGGAACAGCTGTGTTCCTGAGCAGGTAGGTGCTGAATGCTGGGACAGGACTGATCTCTGGACACTGCACTGGTGCTCCAGGAACACCCAGTCCTGGAAACAGCTCCTTTTATGTCAGGAATCAAGGGCAGACTCCTCTTTCTCAAGTTTGTCTTTTAATTTTTTTTCTTCAGGGAGGAGCTGTAATGTTTTGCTGTCAGGATGAGGAGCAGGATCCCTGTCATCCTCCTGGCCTGTGGCTCCTTTAACCCCACCACCAACATGCACATGCGTTTGTTTGAGCTGGCCAGAGACCACCTGCACCAGACAGGTCAGTGAGGCCTGGGAAAAGCAAGAAAGAGTTTTAATACTCACTTAGATCAGCTCTTACTTTACAGCTGGGTTCATTTTAATATTCTTTACTGATATTAATGTAAAGCTTTCATGGGATATTCAGTATAGAAAGTCTGGCATTACTCAGTGTATAAGCAAGTATAATGAGTGCTCATGCAAAGAGAGTAAAAGTTTTATCAGCAGTTTGAGGATCCTGCTCATGGCACTGGCTGAACCTTGTGAAATAATATGGTTAATAATTTTGAAACTTAGGAAAATCTTTTATGTTCTAATTCGGTGCTTTTCTGACACAATGTGTTTCAATATGAAGAAGGGCTCAGGTAGCAGTTTTGATAGCTGGGGGAAATTGGAGAAAAGATGAAATGTTAATTATTCATTATCTGTCTTCACTAAGAGGCGCTTCATCTATCCTAAAAAGATCAGAAAAGCAAGATGCCACAGGCTAGAATGTTTTGGAAACAAAAGAGCAAGGTGGTAACATCAGGAATTTAAGAAAGAATCAGAAATGCCACTGGAAAGCCTTGAACTCTAAGCTTGAGCAGCTCCTTAGTTGCTCAGGGATTTTTTTTCCATCTGCAGCTAATATATGCGGTTATATTTCTGCAAGTGGTTGGGAGGGAATCATTATTTATTGGAATCTGACAGAGAAGATTCTAGGGAGGTGGTTCAGTAGGAACCTAAACTGCAAATAATAGTGAAAGGAATTTGGCTGTCAAATTGAGCAGGGGGAGAGAACCTGGGAACCCACTGATATCAGTGTGCAGTAAAAGCAGCAGTTGCACACTCAGAATATCCTGTGAGGAAACCTTGACTGTCATGAGGAGGAACTACAGAGCTGGCTCTGAGAGCAGCCTCTACAAGTCTGTTTTCCTAGAATTAACATTATTTTGTTGCTCCTGCAGGACTAGAAATAAAGGGTTAAAAAGAGATTTTAATTTACTTTTTTCACTGTAGTTTTATAACTGATTCTGCTGCCCAGATATGCAAAGAGTAGAAAGGTAATATGAGACCAGCTGGTAATTCTGTTTAAGTCATAAATTGTAGTCCAGTAACATTTCTCTTTGCCTTTAAAGAAGGACTAAACTGGGAAATTAATTATTATTCTGTCTGAATCAATTTAATGTCTGGTCTGCCCCAGGGTCAGTTTAGAAAGTCTCCACCCCTTAGTCAGGGTAGTTTGCTTAAAATCTAGTAATAATCATATTAAAAATGAAATTTTTAAAGGTTGAAATGGAAATTGTGCCTTATATTACACCTGATGTCAGTGCCTAGTTCTGGGTAGGGTGCGACTTGCCTTTTGGCATCTTATTTTAATTTGTGAAGCCTTACAAGTACAAGGACTTTCTGCATTGGATAATCCTTCTTTGGTGTCTGGGCTGCTTACAGCATTGTCTTTGCACTTTCTGAAAGCTTCACCCAGCGTGGCAGCAAAGTCAGAGCCCTCAGTTTGCCTGCAGCAGCTTCACCCATCCCGAGCAGAGGTGGCTGCCCCTGCAGGAGCTCCAGGAGCAGCTGGATGTGTTTGTGCTGTGTGCATGGGTGTGTGGTTTCTATGTGTGGGTACTCAAACCCCACCTGTGGCCCCTCCTCGACAGGGAACTCAGTTTCTCAAGCAGATGGGGTTGGCAGCATGCTATAAAAATGACTGATTCTGGATGCCTCTTTTATAGCAGAACCATTCCTACCCAGCAAATTTATTGGTCATTCTCTCATGGTTTCAGCCCTGTTTCCACTTCTGGGGTTAGCAGGGAAGGAGAGGAGAAATTGGAGCTTATTTGCTGAGAAGCAGCAGCAGCTGCAGCCTGGGAGCTGATGGAGGGGCTGGAGAACAGGAGTTGTCTGACTTGAGGCAGCAGAGATTCCCTTTCAGAGGGAACAGTTCACTTTGGAGCTGACACCTACACTGGATGCATGAAACAAGTGAGGAATTAATCGACTCGTGTGAGGGATGTGTTTCCTAGGCTTGGGAATGGCTTCATCCTCCTGCTGCTTCAGTAGTGCTGCTCCATCACAAATCAGGCTGAAATGATGAGTTGGGCTATGGCTTGGCTGGAGTTCAGTCATCAACCCTGGAAGTGTACCAAGGACGTGTGGATGTGGCACTTGGGGACATGTTCTCTAGTGCTGAGTTACTGGTTGGACTCTGTTATCTTAGAGGGCTTTTCCAACCTCAGCAGTTCCAGGATTCTGTGACTTCAGAGGCAGGTTTCAGTGCCATGAATGATGTGACTATCCCTGATGTGCATCCTGACTGACATCTCCAGTAATTCTGTCTGCCAGCTTTTTGTATATCACGTCAGTTTCTAATGCTGCCTAATCTTATTTTTCATACATCCCTATTTTAAGTAAGACATTTTATTGGGTTTCTTTAAGTGCCGTTTCATTGCCACATGTCAAGTAATTCATCCTTTTTCTGTTAATATCAGCCAATAAATCTTGTCATGCTGCCTTTTAAATACAGCACACATAGCTGTGTGTGCCTGAATGACTCAAATCATTCTCTTTACCTGGATTTTCTGTCTACTCTTTTGAATCTGGCACTTTACACATCTGCAGACAAAGCTAAAATTTTCCAATATTCAGTCCCTTGTTTTAAATTGTTTTTTGAAACTTGCAGTGACTGTGGCAGATGCCTTTAGAGTCTATGAATACCTAATATCAAGTACTTTTACTTCTCTGTGACTGTATTCCTCATTTGACCATAAAGACCAAAGAAATAGAACTAGAATCAATCTATCTGAGTTACTTTTAATCTTGTTTCCCAAGGGTTGGCTGTGGAGGACACTTACATCCCCAAGTTTCCAGGTGAGACCAAAAGCGATGCAGGTCAAATGAGGAGGGTGTGAAAGACAAGATGTTTTATCTGTGGCAAGACAAATGCCAGGGGAAGGTGAAGGATAATGAGTTATTATCTTATGAAAACTGGGGAAAATGGGACACCATTAATGGGTTGCTATCACAGTGTGGCTCTCTGCAACCCCAAGTATGGTCCAGCCGGGGGGAACAGCAGAAACAGAGGGACAGGAATTATGGACTTGTCCAAATATAAAGAACTTTATTAGCAATATAACAAAGGCAGAAACATGATCATCTGAGGGGCAAGATCCAAAGACAGGGGGGCGTGGGGAGCATAACAAGATGCAGGGGTATTCTGAGGGTGACAATTTACAGTGACACCTTGATAACAGAAAACTAAATACCTATTTTCCTTAATAATCTCCTTTAACATGTTTGAGGGACAGTCTTTGTTTCATTCCTTTTGTTATATTTAGTTTTCTGAGCACTAGCCAGTTCTCCTAAACAGTTCTTAGATAATGTAAGTTCATAGCAAGAGGAACTTTTTTGCTGCTTTTGGTAGGTACATCTTGAAAAACAAAGCCACTTGAGGGCCTGGAGGACTTTTACACATATTTAGGACAAGTAATAATAACAAACTACATGATGAAAACAAATACAATTCCAGAGAAATAGAATTTGAAGATAATTCTAGACCAAGGAAGGTATGAAACAACCTGTAATAATTTATGGGAGAGAGAAGAGAATTGCAATGGACATTAATAAAAGCCTGAGGTGACAGAATTTAATTATTTCTTCTTCACACACCTGCCAGAACTGAGGGGCATATTTGACCAAGTGAACTTCTAAATTACTGAATTGGAAAGAAGTTATTTAGAGCCAGTAATAAAATTATTTCCTATATTTTGACAGCTAAAGTTTGTGTGGAAGGCTCTCGTGGATGCTGCTAGCACAGTGCTGGTTACTCCATTGTGAATCTTCTCAAGCCATTCCTGTGTTTGACTCTTTGAAGTGTTACCAACCTTGTTTTTCTTTTCCAGTTGGTTTCATTTCTGCTTGGGAACAAGCTGATATGGCACCAGAAGCTCTTATCTCATTTCATTTATGCAGCTCAAGGGCAGATTAGAGACTGAAATCTTTCCATCTCACAAGGATGTGGCAGACCCATATGCTTGGTTAGCATGAGCTCACAGAAATATGATTTTTTTCATTTAATATATTCATTTAAGTTATAAGGGAAGAACTTATATCTGTAGAAATGTAAAGAAAGTGAAACATGGCAAATAAAATCATCATGTAGGAAAAACCTTTTAATAAGGTTAACATAGTACTGAATTCAAACTGCAGTTTGAAAAAAAGTTTCCTTCCCTTTAAACGAGAAATGAATTTAAACTGTAATTTCTTTCCCTTTAAATGACAACTTGTTATAGCACTGTATAATACCAGAGTATGAGAGAATAATTGTTGTTCATAAATCAAGTGGAATTATTTCCAATTTCAGATCAAGAGAAGGACTTAATTATATACACATCTTTGCATGATGCTGGAAAATTTTATCTTGCTCATTTTTCCTTTAATGAGAATATTTTAAAACAGAGGATGGTTTGAGCTGACATCTTAAGAGGATGTAAATCTCATTGAATCTTACTGCTGGTTTTTTAAGTCCAATTCAGTGAAGTTCTTTTGAAAATTTTATTGCATCAAAATAAATGTGACATTGCTAGAGTGACATTTTCGTGTTGGAATATTAAATTGTCATGTACCAGTATCAGAAATGTCAGGGGTGCTGTTTTCCTTACAAAGCAATAAAGGTAGCATGCTGCATTGAAGTTTCTCTGTTAAAATAATTGAATTAGAAAAAAGGACAAGGATTTTTTTCCCTCTTCAGTAGCATATTTATCATAGTTATTTAAAATGCATGTGCTACATTAGAAATAATTTTGTTCATTTCTGTTCAGCTGAAACACTCTTCCTCTCCTCTCAATTTCTCAAGGCTTGCAGCTTGTGGTGGTGCTTTATTTTTGTTTGCTGGTTTGGGGCCAGAACTGCAAAGTCTAACCAGTCTGTTGTGTTAATGCTTATGTTGTGTTACAGGGGTAGAAAACCAGGGGCATATTGTCAAATGTATTTGACATGGTCAGCCAGATAGAAAGGCATTTAGTGGCTGCTGAGCTGATGTATGGAGCACAATGCTCCAAGTCTTGTTTTAGACTCCCTTAGCCCCATCTTTGTGCTTCAATCTTCTGATTTGTCTGAAGCACATCTACCACAGCTGCAGTAATATGCTGTAATTCTTGCTTTAACACAAAGGAAGGCACAATGATTCTGATAAATAACAATGATCAGATATCTAAGAACAAAGAAGTGGTCAGTTAAGTCATTCTTTGCTCTGGCTATACCAACTGTACTAACTGGACTATGAAAATTAATTCCATCTAACAATTTTGATAGTGTGCAACACCAATTATTACTATGTCTACATGGTTTAAAATTGTCTGTTTACTCAGCTTTCCTTTTTGGGTCATTTATTAGGATAAACATGATAGTAATTGTGAGCAGTTCACAGAGGAGCAAAACATTTGCATTTTAATTTTGTAATTGCTGGGAATGGATTAATAACAAAACCCAAATCAAGTTGTCCATAGCATCTCAAACCTTTGCCCTTAACCATGATGTTACCCTTTGAAGAGGTTGGACTAGGTGAGCTCCCAAGGCCCTATCCACCCTAAATTTTCAAGATTCTGTGAAGAGACCTAATTTTCGTATTTTTCTTTTCTTTTTTCCCAAAGGAAGGTATCAGGTGATTGAAGGCATAATGTCTCCTGTCAGTGATAGCTATGGGAAGCAAGGCTTGGTGTCAGCAAGGCACCGGGTGGCAATGGCCAGACTGGCCCTGGAGACATCTGACTGGATCCGTGTGGATCCCTGGGAGAGCCAGCAGGACACCTGGACAGAGACAGTGAAAGTATTAAGGTGATTACATTATCTTCTTCCTATCTTTATGAAATTACTGACTGCCAAAATTCTGCCATGTCAATGCACAGAACTTGCTCCTCTAAAACACTCAGTCAGGACTCCCCACCAAGAATCTTTCATTTGCTTCCCCCAGACCTGAGCAATAACCATGGTCCTGCCCTTGTGTCCTTCAAGTAGTTGGATGCATGTGGAAAGCCTCTGCAAAATGATGGCCACTGCTGGGTTCTGCAGGAAAAGTTCCTGCCTCTCATGTTACCTTTCTTGGGTGTAAGTCTCTAAGCAGGTGACAGAGAGCTTGTGATCAGAAAGTAAGAGAGTTCACAAATGATGCTGCTCTTCGGGAGCATCTCTGTTCCAGGTTAGCTATGGTAGCAGTATTATGCCTCCAGGTTTATCTGTGCACACATCCTTGTAAAGTTTTCTTATTAACGCTATTGGTAAATTAAGCCCAAGCCCATAACTGTTGATGTTTTCTTCAAAATCTCGGAGTCTGCTTTGGTTTTGTGCTGGGAGGAGAAATTAAACAAGTTGTCCAAAACTTGATGCAAGGACCTTGAAACATGTCCTTTCCATATGGTAATAAATGCATGTGGGGCAGGGAGTGAAAACACAAACTTCTTGTGCTAACTGCTCTTTGGAAAAGGTGCTACAGAATGTAACAGATACCATGAAACTGGAAGCCTTCATGGAAGTCTACAGCAAATGTGCTGTAAGAGCTATCACTGATTCTTCATTTTTATCCCCATTTTCCAGGTGACTTTCTAAGTGGAAACAGGTGTTCAAGGCTCTAAATTGTGCTCTCCAACAGCTGCCCCAAAAGCTCTTGTAGCTCTTTGTGAAAGCTGTTAAAAGCCAGACCTGTTACCTTACAAAAGCATCCATAAGAATTCATTGGAAACTTACAAGACAAAGTAGAGCCTTTTAAAACTGCTTTTATTTGCTTCCTTGAAGGAACACAGACATCCAGTTGCTCCTTTTGCCCCTTCCCTCCAGGCAGCAGAGCAGGATCAGAGTGGGAGGTTTTCTATCTTTGCAGAAAACTCTATTCTTTCTCTAATCATAACTGTTATGTCCTAGTTTGAGAAGTCACCAAATGCTGTCCTACAGTATGGCCTGGTTATGGGGCTTTTGTCCTAAACTTCAGTTCAGTCAAACCATTTTCCTCCAGAGCAGCAGTCTCAGATCTTACAGATCAGGTGATCCTACTTTGGTCTCACACAGCTCCAACTGAAGTGAGTACTGCTTGCAAGACAGGGTTCGTAAATTATAAATCCACTTCTGAGTTCTTCAGGATAAGAAATCCAGTAAGTAAAACCTATATGAATATTTTTCTGCTCAGGCAATGTGGTATGAACAGCCAAACTTCCCATCTGCCTAAAAAGTGAACCTCTAGTTATATTAGGAAATCAACAAAACATTAAAATGGATGCTCGTTAAGGAGAGAAACGAGCTTAAATCTTGTTTTGTCCACAAATGTTGATGTGTATTAATGAGCTGAACCAGTGCAATAATCCAGTGCTGAACCTTGTCCCTTGAATGGGGAAGCAGCATTTTGATTAAATGCAAGTGTTTGTGCTTTACACTGTATTTTAAGTGTCACAGGTGAAAAAAAGATTAAAAAAGAGCAGATCCTTACTAAGTATAAACAGGCAATGGTTTATTGTAGAGTTGTTGTTCTTCACATTCATTCAGAGTTAATCTATAGGTTCTTCACTCCTCAAAAAACCAAGGACTAACTGCTACCTTCACAATAAGCTCCCTCAGGTAGGAAACTTCACTACCAATAGAAAGAGATTTTCCCATTGCAAGGCAGAGGAAATCATTATTGTACCTAAGTGTCTCTTCTTATCAGTAGTTTGAGTTGTACACTTACCTGCAGTAGAACATTTAGTCCTGAAGCACATGAATGGCCTTTTCCTACAGTGCTTGTTTTAACTGAGTGCGATAAAAATGTCACATTTCATCAAAACCTGTGGATTTTGCAGAGGATCCCAAGTAGCTGTGACACAAAAGAATTTAAAGCAGCAAAGCTCAAATCCCACTTATGGCAGTGCTATTAAATGAGTATGGAAATCTTGGAGACTCTCCCAAGGCTTTTCTTAGAGAGGAGGAGGGAACATAATAGAGCTGTTTTCCACTTAGCTGCTGTTGATGAGTATTCCTAAACAAGGAAGAAGTATTGTCAGTAGGCAAAGGACTGCAGTCATTGCTCCTGTGGATTTGACTGGCATGCAGCTACACCACACAGTAATTAAAAATTGGCAAAGATCTGCATTACCCAACTTCTGTTGAGTTGTGCTTGTGATTTAGCTCTATAGTTACTCAAAGCTTCATACACAGTTCAGAAAACGCTTGAGAAGCTGGCAGATGGGTTTGTCCTTTTTGCTGTGTCTGAAGTAATGCAGCCCCACTTGCTCCAGCCCTTGAGCTGCTGAGCAGACCCAGGGCAGCTCAGATTTTGCAGTGTTTGTAACTGCAGGGAGCTCTTTGCCAAAGGTTCTTGTTTTTGAATCCTGGCCCGAGAATGTCAGAGCACGACACACAGTCGGTGTGCTTGGCTATAGATAGCAGCAGCCTGTTTACAGCAAGGCAGGGTTAAAATTAGCTGTGTGGGAAGGCACAGACCAAGCTCCTGGTACCCACTCTCTGCTGCCATATGTGCCTCACCTCTTGGCTGTGCAGTTTTCCTGGCCAGTGGCTGAGCACCAGAAATCACTGGAGGCTGCTTTGTAGCCTGCCTGGGTGTAGGTTCTTGACAATAAACTGCACATACTCAGCTTATTCCTATGGGTAAAGTGTTTGCACAATTAGAAGAGTGTACTTTTAAATCAGTAACCTGTGAATTCCTTCCTTACAGCAGACATTCCGAGGGTCAGCTGGGGCTTTGTACATGCACTGGATTCAGACTGTTCCTTGAAACTCAGAACCTTTGTGTTGCTGCAGCTGGATAAGAGCTGATGGTCACTGTGGCTCAATACATGCTGCACTGAAATTGGCCACAGCCTTGATTCTGTGTCTGCTTGTCCTGCCTGACCAGGAGCTTGTATCCTTGGAACAATGTTGGCTTGTGCAAATGTGAGCAATGATTAGGCCTGGCTCAGGATGGTGCAAGGCAGGGACTGTTCTAAACGAGCAAGGTTGTGCTGATTTGGAAAGAAAAGGCCACTGCCATGAGGTAGCAATTGCAGGAGGGCCCAGAGATGGGGAGTGGTAAAGGATAAAGTAGCAAAAACCTGGAAAAACATGCAAAGGGATCCTTGCCTGCCTTCCTGGATCTGGACCCAGTAAAATTAGAAGCACGGCAGATGTCAAAAGTCTTATGAGAATTTTTAGTTTCTTGGAATTGTGATTCTTCTAATTAAAATAAACAGGAAAACAGCAAGGTGAAAACTCAGGAAACATATTTTTATGGAGAAGAGGAGGAGAGAGAACAAGAATGTCTTCTCCTCAAAACAGACCACATGTTACAAAAACACTATCATGAGGGATTGTATGTAGTCAAGAAATTACAGCTAGTGATTGAAGTGAGATTTAGTCCTGTTTCAGGCAAAAAAACCTCCTCTATGTTTTAAATGTAGTAGCTACCAAAATTGCCATAACGGAATAATTTCAAAAAGAATGTACAAACCAGGATGCCATTAAGGGGATCACATGTGAATTCACAAAATGTAACTACATTAATACTAATCTCATAACAGCACAAATGTGCCAAATTCCAAAAAAGTGGTATTCCAATCCAAAGGGCAGAAAAGTAGACCCTGTTCTGGTAAGGGAAAGTGCCAGGTAATCACTTTGTTGCATGTCTGAGAATTACCTCACACAGGAGCCTTTATTTTAAATGCAGGCACCATTATAATGAAGCACTCAGAACGTTCCAGTCCAAGGAGTTCACAAGAAACAAACATCCCACAGAAAGTTCTACGGGGGACTCCCTTTCTTGCCAGCAACCAGGTTGGTTCATGACTGTAAACATAATGCTGTGTTTATCATTGAAAACTCTGCAGCTTTACCAGATTAGTAGTGAGAAAATTGAACATAGTTGCTGGTGAGTTTTGAGGGTTGGAGCTGCGTGCCAAAACCAAGCCATGCCAAATGCCAACATAACTGCTGGGGCAGTTGTTCTGTAATAGCTCCCACACAGATAAGAGACCCTGGAGTTGTATTAATTCTTGATTTAATAAGCAACTCTTTAGCTCTGTCAGAGATGTACATTGTGGCCCTGCTTGTTTTGCAAAGCACAGAATACATTAATAAAAAATACAGGGATTGCTTAGAATTCTACTTCTAGTGTTAGACAATGGACAAAGTGTATGGATAGCACAGTAGTGACGCTGCCACGTGGATGTTTGCTGGCCAGAAAAGCTCCTGTTGGCAGTAGAGGCACGGCAGGCTCTGGAAACAATGTCAGTATACAGTTCCCTATCTAATCATTTTCCCTAGTCCTATGGCTTGACAGGATGCTGCTGGATTTCTGATACATTGCCTTTTTCCTCTAGTATTTTAGCATCTCTTGGACATCAGTAATACATTTCAGTTGTTCCTGGTTGTTAAGGAGTTGTATCTTTACAGTTGGTGGAGGAAAGACGTCACACTTTTGACACATCATCACTGGAATGTTTCTTACATTCTGAATCTCTCCTTCAAGGTGTTTGTAGAAGACTTGCAGATGTGCTAACCATCAAACGAGTGTAAAGTGAAGGCAAACCTCCTTTCCTCTTCATTTCACATGAATACAAGGCTGTGAAACTGCCTGGTCAATGTTTGTACAATGCTCAGGTGGAATAATGATGAGTCCTGTGGAAGAAGTTTGAGGAAAGAGTTCTGTGCTGGGGCTTAGGCAGTGAACAGCAAATAAGAAATAGAGACAATAAAGAACAGCAGGGCAGGATAGTGTGGAGTAGCCAGGTTCAACCAAGTCTAATCTTTATGCTAAATTATTTCTCTTTATTTCCTTCTTCCCCTTTTTGGATTGCTTGGGTGGAGTAAAAATTCTCCTTTAACTGTGTACGGATAATATTCAATATGCTTTGAATGATGATGAAGTAGGTGATAAAGTAGTTGTGACCAGACACATAAAAACCTAAACTGAATTTTTCTTGCAACTTTCTGAAAAAAAGCCTGGAGTAAAGGTAAATGATTTAAAAAATTATTTTTTTTAAATCTAAAGTGATGAGTTAAAACTGATTTTAAGTATAAACTTCCTAGACGACTGAGAAAAGATAAGACATCTGTTATTTCCTTTTGTCTTTCCAGTTCTACCAGAATTAAAGCTGCTCTGTGGGGCTGATTTTCTACAGACATTTAAAACACCCAATCTCTGGAAGGAAGAAGACATCAAAGAAATAGTGGGGAAGTTTGGTTTGGTCTGCATCAGCCGGGCTGGCTCTGATCCATCACAGCTCATCCAGGAATCAGACCTTTTATCTAAATTTCAGCACAATATTTTTCTAGTGAGAGAGTGGATCCAGAATGAAGTCAGTGCGACGCAGATCCGCTCTGCCCTGTGCAGAGGGCTGAGTGTGAAGTATCTGATCCCAGACTCTGTCATTGCCTACATTGCACAGCACAACGTCTACACAGCGGAGAGCGAGCGCAGGAACCAGGGGCAACTGCTGCAGCCCCTCAGGCTGCAAAACACAGCAATAAACCCTCTGAGGGACTGATTCCTGCACTGTGTGCCGTGTCAGACTATGACCCTTGTCGTGTAGATTTCTTGAGAAAGTTGTTTCTTATTAATAATGAAGGGAAAGTCCAAAATTTCTTGAAATCATGTGGTATTTTAAATCCATGAATCTCTGGTAGCATTCAAGAAAATTGGGATGCTCAGCTGTGTAGTTTAAAATACACAAGGAACAGCTTCTTTGTGAAAATAAAAGCAAGGAGATCTTCTCAATAAATATTCTTAGTATTTCAATAATTTCAGTAAGTCAATAAATATTATTTAAGGGTCAAATATAGTATTTTCCTAACTTGTAATTCTGCAATCCTTACTGTTCTAAACCAGCAAAATATAATGAACCATAACTTGAGAGAGAGAGGTACGTTTAAATATATATTACTTCTAAACTTTGACTTTATAAGGCCCTGAATAACTTTTTTGATTTTTGGTGATCTGGCCAAGACATGGAAATCGATCTTTCTTCCATGCAAGCACTTAAAAATGCACGTGCTACTTCTGCCACTTTTAAGGCTCTGGGTTCTCAAATGACTGGCAGTCCTCATCCCCACATTTGAAGCTGTGTCTTGGTTTGAAAGACAGATGTCTGCTGAGTAAGGCAGGAGCCTCCCTTGGAATGGAAAGTGTAAACCCCCTCCCTCTGAATTGTTATAAATTTGAAATTAAGGGGCTCTCAGGCAAAGATATGAGGATAGGAATGGCAGTTCTTTACTAATATGTATAAATAAAAAATTAAAAAAAAAAACAAACTAAAAACTACAACTTAATAGGGAAATGAAAATAAAATGTAGTAGTACAAAAACACTGCCAGAGTCAGACCATGCCCTGCCCCCCTGTGTGTCAGGGGTGGCACAGCCCCATCCCATGGGGGCTCAGCCCTCCTGCAGTGCCAGCTGTGCTGCTGCTGGAGCAGGGATCCTGCACAAGGGGGGAGTTTTCCTCTGCAGCTCCAGGGCTGCTGCAGATGGGCCTGGGCTCCCTCTGGCAATGCAGGGCAGCAGAAAGCTGCTCCTCTGGCAATGCAGTGGGCAAAGGCTGCTGTGCTGCTCCAGGCTCAGATTGGATCCAGGTAGGAATGCTTGGCTCCTCCCCTGGGCGCAGCATCTCCCCATGGGATGCTGGAATTGGATCAGCCCTGCAGGGACACTCAGTGGCCATGGCCAGCAGAGATCTCCTGGAGGGAGGATTGGCTGTGGGAGAGTTAAAAGAAAACTGCCCCACCTGGTTTTAACAGATGGTGATAGAATACACACTTCTGGTTACATCTTGCATTGCAACCTAAGACAAGTGGGTTTCTTTTCTTCTCTGTTCCAGAGTCTTCTCAAGAGCAAGCACTTGCCAAAGCCCCAGAGTACACAAAATATCCAGTGGGGGCTTCAGTTGTACCATATGCAAACATCTGAGAGGCTCAGTACTTGAGCTCTGATGTCAGTGGGGAAAATCCGTGCTCCTCTCTGCTGTTTGCCTGTTATGCTGATTGAGTGTCTCTCATTTCTGACAGGAGTCACTTTCAGAGAATACAGAACTCTATAAAGTGCTCCCTCTGTGTTTCAGAGCTCCTCAACTGAAAGCATTCGTGCAGCAGTGATGTAGCATTTATCACTGTACAGAGTAACCACTGCTTCCCAGTACAAGTTTCCACCTAAGTGGTGCTTCTGAGCCCCCAGCTGGCCAAGCAGCTTCCACGGGTGGTTCTTTAGGATTCAGGAGCTTGTGGAACGACTTAAAGGAATACCAGACACAAATGGCTTTGACTGAAAGGGTCTGTATGATTGTTTTCTTGAAAAAAAGCATAAAGTAGCTGAAACCTATTCAAGAAGAAGAATTTGGCTCAAAAAAGACACAAGATAAGCACTTTTGTAGCTTTAGCTAATATTCCAGACTTCTATAGCTTTGGCTAATATCCCAAACGAAAACTATTTGAAAGGGTTTTTTTTTCTGAGTGGCAGGAAGAATGAAGAGTAATATGGTTAAAACGGATTTTCCTCACACAGTGATATGAAAGGTGAATATTTCATTTGTTTTAAATCAAGTCATCCTGCTGTCATGTTAGAAATCTCAAAGGTTCAGCCCTGTAGAAGGATTTAAAAGCAGCACTTCAGCAATAATCGGATTAGAAGGACTTGCATAGCTCCATGGTATAAAAAAGAGATAAAAGAAACCAGAGTTCCAACTTGCCACAAAGCAAGGCAGTGAGTTGTGGGGTGCAGAATCAACCCACGGTTCTGAGGCAGTGATTTTGACCATCACCTGGAGCAGGGATGCCTGCAGACTTCAATGGGTACTGGAAAATGGTCAGCAATGACAATTTTGAGGAGTATCTGAAAGCACTGGGTAAGGTTCCCTTCAAACTTCTTGAATGAATACTCAATGCCACCTCTCTTATTCTTTACGTGAATCTATTTTTTCTTGTACAGTCATAAGTCATTTTTGTGAGAAGTATTTTTTTTTCAGAAATGCACTTTAAGGATTGCCTTAAGCAAAACTGTTTTGCCTTAAGCAGCCTCTACCTTTTACCATCTTGAAGCTTACATTAACAGACATTAAACTACATAGCTTGAAGAGGTATGTGGTGGATTCCAAACATAAAAAATCTCCTATAATTTCAAAAGCAGTAAAATTTTCATATTTAATAAAGATTCAGTGTAGTACTTAATGCAATTTTTGTGTTTGTATTTGATGTTGTGTTAGTATCTCTATAGAAATATTAGAGGCCTTATTAACTGTCAAATACAAATGGTATTTTTTATAGATTTCACATAATTGGAAAATTGAAACATTAAGTTATTTAAGTTATAAGAATTAGGTTACATCCTTTTTCTGGATGGGAAGGCTGGTTTGAAAGATTGGGACATCTATTTATCTTTGTTCATTTCAGTTCTCCCTAGAAGCGACAAGCTTCTTTTTGTGGAAGACTTTTGGGATAAAAATAACTCTTTTTCTTTTTCAGATGTAAATGTTGCTGTAAGAAAAATAGCAAACTTGCTAAAGCCTGACAAAGAAATCCTTCAGAACGGGGATCATATGATCATTAAAACACTAAGCACTTTTAGAAACTACATCATGGAATTTGATGTAGGAAAGGAGTTTGAGGAGGATTTATCTGGGGTGGATGATCGCAAGTGCATGGTAAGAAGTAGAACTTCAACAATGGACAAAATGATTATTGATAACCTGAGGCCTTTCACAGAACACATCTTTTAAGCATCCTGGTGGCTATTCCTGAAATTATTTCTGTACTTCTCAGTTTGCCAAGAGGTACCTACAGTTTGGAGCATGCCTTTAGATTAGAGGAATGCTAATTTTAGTCAGGAGCACAAAGCAATTTTATCAATCAGTGAATAATAACCTCAGTGAAGCTGTGCTCATTTATACTGGGATGTTTGTTAGACAGAAAGACATCTAGGGTCACTTCCAGAACCTCTTTAATGAGTAAGGTTTTACAGTAGAGGAAATCCACTGATTGCAAGGTCAGGCACTGCTCCTGTGTGAGAATGGCCAAGTGCTTAAAGATCGCCTGGGTGTTCTTATTAGAGTGCACACTTAATGAGCCCACTGGAACAAATCTTACTGAAATGAATAAGCAAACACTGGGGACTTTGTTTTACAATAGCTCCGTTTTATGAGCTCTTTTTGCTTTTTAATTTAGGACTGATAAATATCAATTTACAGAGGAAAAACTTGAGAATAGCAAGTTCTCACCTATTAGTTTGGCAGCATGACACTGGCAATATTCTACAGTTAGGAAGTTGACAAATAAAAGAAAATTATCTCAGAAGGGACTCTAGAGGAGAAATCTCATAAAAGAGAATTAATAGGTTTACATTCTGAGAAAGATAGTGCTATTTAAAAACAATACTTTTCTCTCACACTAAGATTTGCAAATTTGCTTTTGCTCTGATCGTGGCAGGAAAGGGAAAAATGTGAAAACCAGAGAAAAAGAATGGTTGGCTACTGAGTGCCTCAGCAAATCCCTCTGTGGTCCTTGTTCCAGACGGTACAAGTTTGAGAGTGCAGAATCCAACATTCACAGAAGAGAGGAGCAGCTGCATTTGTGTTTAGGAGAGTGCCCCAGTGGCAAAATTTTGGGATTTTGGTTACTGGAATGCTCTTAATTAGGATATTGAGGTCCAGATTCACTGAACAGTTAGGAGCCCAATAAAAGATTTAAGACTGAGGTGATTAAATTACCATCAAAGATAGCAATGTTCAAAACATCTGCCCCAAAGGTTTGTGTGTGCACAGAACTGTCCATGTGTAAGCATTATCTGTACTTGAACATCATTAATTCCCATCTGAAGGAGAACTAAGCCATACTCTGCATGGTGGAAAGAAGTAACATTTTATTATTTTTAACAAACCAAAATTCTGTACCCTATTTTGCTAAATTGAGTGATAAGGGAAGGATTCGAAATGTTAAACCAGAAAGAAGAAACTAGAGAGAGAGAATGTCAGTCACTACAACAACTGATTGATTTGGCATAGAAACTAGTTCAGCCTACTTTCAAAGGTTACTCCAGCATTTCTCTGTTTACTGTTTAGTGGGAAATGCTTATTCAGCCTTGGAAGCAGAAGGGATCAGCAGCTTCCTGCCTGTTCCAAACAAACAGACAAAAACCCCAAACAACCAGGGGTAGTCACTGTCTCTGACTGGGTTTTTTAAGAAGGATTTAGGGATGTAATTCCACAAAACCCCCCAGAGATCTCTGTGTGTCTCTGTGTCTCCAGCTGTAGCTGGATAGTCCAGGTCACTGACCACTGGTGCTCCATTTGCCTTGCAGCAGCACATCACACTTTATAGTTCAATTTTCTCATTAAAGATTTCTTTTCTACATGAGACCTCTGTTTTGTCAATGAAATAACAGTACAAGAAGCTGTTTTGCTGAAGTGACTTCAGTCCAAATCTGATAGCCATAATGTCAGGCAAAATTTGCAGTTGTTAAGCAGCAAAATGACTCCAACAGTGCAGAAGGGGTCTTGTGAGAGAAGAGTCATGGAGCTTATAAAAGGTACTGGACCACATCCTGTGTGGTGTTACAAAGAAAACCACCATAAAAGCAGATGTTAAATATCATTCTTGGTGTTCCATTTGTTCATGTAGAGCCTGTGGAACTGCATGCCATAAAAGGCTTAATCATTAATAGTCAGCCTGTGTAATGGGAAAGGTTGTGAATCAATTATTGTTATTTATATTGTGGACTGAGCAGACCACGGGGCAAGTTTTATCCAAGGAGCTCGATATGTGAGCAGTACAAAGTAACATGGATAAGACAAATTACACATTAAACATTAATCTATACAGCAGAGCAATCATCAGGAGACTAACAAAAACAACCTTAGAATTAATCCTTCCTAGACATATAGATTGTTTTTTCTTTTAATGAGGAATATATCATCTAGCTAGAGTTAACATATCTGTAAAAATAATGTCAGCACAGTGGACAGGTTAGATCCTGTGTGTAATTCACTGAAATTGTGTTCACATTTCAGTTGTAAAACATATCCCTGAGCCAGTCAGGGTAGAGTGTAACTACAGTAATTCCAAATCAATGCTGTCCATGAGCAGGAAATGCTAAAAAGTTTTGCTGATACTTATTTTCGATGTTGGAGTTTTGACATTAGGAACTTGACAGTCTTGTGATAGTACAAGCTCTCCTCCTTTGCAGTTAGGGGATTTTTCATTTTTGTGGTTGGTCAGTCCTGGGAGCCTGTCTGAACTTTCTTGATCAGAGAGTTAATTGAGAAGGATAAACCTTAGCAATTTCAGTTTGTCCTTCTCCCCACCCTCAGCCTGGCTTTCTTGCATGCACATATTTTTGGGTGACTGTTCACTGCAGGAATAGAGGGAACAGCAGCTGGTGACCTCAGGTCCTTTAGGATGTTGTTTCTGTTGGGAAGTGAAAATTTGCAACTTTAGAAACACTAAAGCCCTGCAGTTTAGGTAAAGTTGCAGTTTCTGTGTTCTGCAAAGCCAAAGATGGGGATAGTTGAGCACAGGAGAGATCACAAATGACAGTTGGTGTCAATGCTCCTCAGGCTTTCCACCCAGGATTGGATCTCCTGGATAAAAGTTAAATCTATTCAGTTGGCAATTTTGTGAAAGAGATCTTTCTGCAACTTCAAACCTGCTTAACTATGCAGGGTTGTTAAAAACTTGGCAGCTTCAAGTACAAACGTAAAAATGAAAGTTCAGGAGCATCTTTCATTCCTTGCAAATGTTCCAAGGTGTACAGTAGATGGTGTAGAAGGAAGTTTAGAACATTAATTTGTGTTACATTTTTTCTCACGTGATGTGAATTGGAGCATGTAGTTAAGCTTCTACTGCTTTGAAGAGTTTGTTCATAGTTTTAATTGGCAACATATTATCAGATGGAGAATGTACAAGACAGAAATTTAAATGGAGAGCTCTGGCTTTGGTATTTCTCACACTGAGTCTTTGATCCTGCTGTCTTAATTCTCAGTGAAGCTCCAGTCTCATCATGAAATCTCAATTTTAAAGAGAATTTCTACAATCTCAAGTTCTGATTAATTTAGCATCTCAGGTGTTGCTCTAAGTATGAAACTTTGTTTCTTTTATATAAACATTACTGTGGAAAAAATTTACTGTGCAAGCAAGAGGAAGACCCTATTGAAAAAATTAATCCAAAACTATCTCTGACAGTATCTCTCATTTATCAGCAGATAGTTGTGCTTCCCTTTTTCCACTGTCAGTGATAACCAGTGAAGCTGGTGAAACACCTACAGTGTGAAATATAGGAATATAGCACATAGGAACAAGGCACATAAGCGTTCTGTACCTTCACAGTGTAATTTACTTAGTGTTTAGTAAAGAAATGGTGAAAAAGTTAACGGAAAAACCTTAAAATGCTGAAACAAAGGCTGAAGTTTCACATTGCAAGTCTTTGCATCCAATGATTCAAAGCAGATTGAAAATTGGATAGCTCAGATGCAAAAATCACTTTCTTAAAATTTTTAGTTTTCTAATGATTCTGCTGCTAAAGCCAGAGAAAACCTATGCATAATAATTATTCTCTGCTGTTCAGGCATTTGAAACACTGAATTGCTTTATCTTAGACTATTAATTAATCTATCTTATGCAGAATTAATCTCTTTTGACAGAAACTAAGGGTAAGTGATGTGTTAAAAAATCAAGAAAGATTTTATGTTCAAATTACAGAAGAGCAGAATTTTATGTCCTAAATATAGAAGAGCAGAATTTCTTGGATAAGTGAAAAGAGTTGTGTTATAACTGAGTATTTGTCCAAGCATATGAGAGATGCTTTGGTAACTCAGAACCTTGTGCTCTCTGATACAGTAATTTTCTTCTTCCATTGAAGCAGGAAATGAAATGACAAAGGCAGGGAACTGGGAAACAGAGAAAACCGCAAGAATTTTAAACTGAATGTGGGAAATAATACAACTTAACCATTTAGTCATCTAAACCTGAATACAAGTGGGATATAGCCATGGATAAGTTATCAAGTGGGTGTTTAGGTTTCCTTTATTGGAACTAACAGAACCTGTAGTCCTAGTTAAAACCTGTTGGGGTAGGGTGAGGAGGATTTGGGAGTTGTGGAATTCCCACATCAGATCTAGAATACTTTTTACCACGTGAAATGTCAGTTAGTGTTTGAAACAGCCACACAAGGACTGTTCACAGACACCTGAGGGTGCCATGTCCTGCTGAAGGGAGGGAAGTTGTTCAAACCTGATCATGGCTCTGTTTTAATTAACAAACGTGCCTAATGTGACACTGATTCCTCTCAGGTTTGTACTCAAGAAAACTGCAGTGGAGGTAGTTGTTCTGGCCATAATTTGATTTATACCACTGCAAGGTCAGAATAAAGCCCTATTACAAAATCACATGGTTTGTGATTTAACTATTTAGGCAGGTTCCTCTGTTACACAAATGGAATTCACAGCTGTTAATCTAGTTCTGAGCAGGCTTGGGAATTAAGATTTTGCTGCCAGAAAAACAACAACCAACAAACAACATTCCAGTACATGGAATTCCAGGAGGGATCTCCCACAGAGTGAGAAGATTCAAAATAAACAGTGCCTGTCTAGTAAGATGCCAGATCAGCAATATGTCTTTACTTGATCCCTCTGATTTAGCTTAGCTTAGCTGATTTTATTTCTTTACTCTTCCAGTGCTGCCCTTTTGGGCTTATAAGTATTTTCTCATATATTTTGGTGGAACAAGCATTATTTTAGAATTACTGTTGCTGGGTCTGGTTTTCTCTCAGATTCAGTGCCTCCTGTCTCTTTGCAGTACTGTAATGTCCCCAGCTCCTCATTGGCATAATCCCTGATTTTTTTTTTTTTTTTTATTTTGGGGGGGAGGGAGGTGTAATTTAAAAGAGGTAGAAATTATGATCGTTTTCTGTTGGTATTTCTGGCCCTTTACAAACTGCTCTCAAAAAAAGATGGAGAAAATTCCTCCAGCCAACCCTCTGAGGCTCCAGAGAGCAGAAGTCCATGCTGGGCCCATCTGAGGCTCTGTCAGAACGGACTCTGGTCCTTCTGTGTGTGCCTCAGTTTGGAGGAGCAGTTTCCTTTCCCCTGCCTTGTCCCACCCTGCTTGCTCCTTGGCCATCAGTCCCTGCCTGGAAGTGATGTGCTCAGCACATTTGCACGGTGATAGCAAATGGAATCTTTGGCCATATAAATGTCATAAACTTTCACATTTTGCAGGGCTGGATTCCTGTCTAAGCCACGAGGCTGATTAGAAGCTTTGGAGCTAGTTATTCACAGAACTGCTGCTAGCACAAGCAAGCTCTGCAGGGAAAGTGGGTTTGGATAGGTTTAGCATTTCAGCTTTTTGTGAACTCTAAAAGTTCTGACAGCTATGAATGGAGAAAGAGCAATCAGAATCTGCTGAAAAGCTGAGAACCAGACTTAACAAATCCAATTTTGAATGACAAACCATTAGTGTTATGTACAATTGTATCTTGCCAAAATTACACAGGGGATAAATCAGTTATAGCCATTAATTTAAACAGTAAGTGTCTTAGAATCGATTCTGATCGTTGCACAGAGTGAATTGGATGTGATGGGTTTTACTCTTTTTTCTGGCATGGGATATACACAAGTTTTCCTATTTTTGTATTACTTGTATACAATTTTATTTCAGTAAGAAAACAAGCCACCATTCCTAAGAAATAAAACAGTGTGCACTGTCTAAAGTATTGATTCTCCTCCTCCCCCCACATATTGTCAGCTGCATAGCCCAGAGCTTTGCACCTTCACTTTCCTACTCCCTGGAACATCTCTTGTCTTTGCTTTGCTCTGCTGTTCTTATGAGCAAGGATTCAAAACAAGGAATTGGAACATTTAGGATCTGATCCTATCTGACTACAGCTTACTTTCCATCTAAATTTTTTCAATCCAATCCTAAGGCCCTTTTCTAGCAGTGATGCTGACAGTGACAGAAGCAGAGGACACTTTGCCGTGGCTGAGCTACAGCGTGGCTAAATAGCTTCAGCCTTTGGCCAGCACCAGGATCTGGAGATAAAAGATTTCAGGAATCCTTCCAGGAATCTTCCTGTTGGGTTTGTGGTTGTTTTCTCCGTAGTTTCTGTTGCTGAACTTTCAGATGCAGATGTGCTGAGGCAAAAGGGGCTTCAGGCTGTAGTCCCTGGAGCAGCCTCCTGCAGAGGCCATAGGCAGTGACCACATGGCAGAACTCCCTCTCACTGCTATTGGACTTTGTCTGGGACAGCAACATGAGTTTATTCTATCAACACTTCATTTTTCCCCAAAACAAAGCTGCTTACAAGAGGTTGTGGTATCACTTTGATACTTAGTACAGATGAAATGGTTTATCTTGAGAAGTTGTTAAATACCTTGCTGGAGATATGGCTGTGTTTGACCGAAAGTTCTAGGATATTTTCTTTGGTGTTGTTTACAAGACACAGCTCGAATTGGATTTTTCTGTTTCATCTGACCTAAAAGAAAAAAATTACTTTCCATTTTTTAATCCTTCTTAGATCATAATTACAGTTGTAAAATGGGCTGTCATTCTCCCAAGCAGAGACTTACTGGCTGAAGATGGAGCAGGGAGTGTGGTGCATGCCTGGCTTTGCAGTCATTTGGTGCTCCAAATATAGAGACAGCACTGAGGGAAGCAGGAGAAAAATAGAACTGATGCTGCTGTGTTTGTGCTACAGATAGAAATCAATATCATATTTTTGATGAAAGGTGGGAGCTGCAATTCATACTTGTAAAAGCAACGTGTCAAAAATCTATGTAGCATTAACAAAAAATGTTCATGAACGACTTGGATAAAAGTTATTTTCTTCCATTCATCTGTAAAATCCATTTTGCACCCTCAGCTGCAGCCCCTGACCCAGGCAGGCACACAGGAATTGCCAGCAGGGGAATGAGAAATATTGTGCAGAGCCAGCACCAAATGTCTTTGCACTCAGACCTCAATGGGAAATGCAAAGTGCTCTGCTCACATGTTTGATGACTATTTCAGTAAATTACAAAAGTCACTGTCTCTGCCTGTGTATAAGGATGATTTGCCACTGGAAGCTGAAATTGTGCAACATTTCGCTACAGGTGCTGCTACTAAAGAAAAAGCAGATATGTAGTCAAGAATTTGTTTAGGGGTTACTACGTATTTCATTTAATAAATCTACCTTGTCTCATAACTGGAAACAGTAATGAGAATACTTCAATTATCATTTCCTCCACCTTTAATATTCAGGAAGATTTAGGCAGTGCTATGCATACGAATTTAAAACTTCATAACACAAAGAGATTAAGTCACTAACAAAAGCATGTGGGTGCCTAAGTAATAAAAGGAGAATATCAAAGTACACAAAAAGTGAAACACTACAGAAACCATACCATAAAAGTAAAGAAAATTTGAACTTTTTTGTGTTCTCAGGCTTCAGAGGCTTTTCCACTCCCCAGAAGAGCTCCATCTCTAGTATTACACCTGAAGGACAAAGTGTACATAATCTGAAAAATGTGCAGTGTTGGTGGTTGGATTTTTTGGGAAGAGTTAAATTGAGGCAAGACTCCCAGGTTTTTACCTCACTCCATCCCCTTTTCTGGCATTCCCTTAGTATTATTGATAGAACTGCTGACTAATTGCACCCATCACCATTCTCTGTTGAATTTTCCTACAGAATTACATACACATGACCCAGGATGTGTTCATCTTAGGGTTAAGTATGAGCAGGTGGAAAGTAAGCAAGAGTCAAGCTTGCTCATGGTGAGCTAGATTATGCACTATGTAGCTGAAAGGAATAAACAATGGCTGCCATTTATTATCAAGTAGTACAAGGTGCTCAAAGAGGCAGAGCTCAGTTTTAGAGAAATGCTCCATTTCCAGCTGGTTAGTTCTGTTATGGAAGCTGCAGCTCTGCAGTGTCCCCTGGGTTCCTGTGGAGCAGGAGCTGAGTGCCTGGGCTGCCCTGTCCCCCAGCCTGGGCAGGATTTTCAGTCCTGCTGGGCAGGTGGCAGCAGCTCTGTAACCAGGCAGCCCTTAGGTAATGCTATTACCAAAGTGGGGGCAAACAAGGTTCCTTACAAAGGCACACTTTGCTGGGAAAAGTAGCTTTACATAAAAGGTGAAGTGTTTGTTTATCTTGGGAGCCTGTGCCAGGAAGAACCAGAGGGTCACACAGAGCTACCTTAGTAGTCTGCAAGCTCCTGATTGTACCATGGCAAGGTCCTGATCCAATCCTCAGAAATAAATCCTTGCTCTCTGATGCAGCAAGAGGGATTATACATACAGCATTTGCCCTGCAGTATTTCTGGAGTGTTGTTTTTATGTTCTGATTCCAATGTTTGGGAATGTTGTAAAGCAAGTGTTGCTCAGGTTGTAGAGGGTGGGATGTTGGCAGCAGCCAGTGCACAGGAGCAGCCAGAGCAATTCAGCCTCAGCTAACACTCACTGTGTGTCTCAGTAGAGGTATTTGAGGTGGCAGGACGTGTTTCAATCTGAGTTCAAAGAGAATTTTATATTTTTTGTACTAGTTTAATAAAAGAGACATTGAGACATTACAGTTTGACCTAAAGAAAGGATACAGATGCCACTGATTAAAGTGGTTGTTCCTGCTAACAAAGAAAATTACATTATGTTCTCTTGCAATGTATTCTACCCTTTCTAACCTTCAGAGCAAAGCAGCTACATACAGAAATCAGGAATTGTGTGGTTTACTCATATCCCTCAGTATTATATATTTCTCAAAGGGAAGGCAGAGGATACCTGAGAATATTGTCTTATAAGACAGCTTGGTTAATGTCTGTGGGTTTAGACTCTTTGTGGTTATCACCAAATTGCAAAAAGCAATTTCTAATCTTGACTGGAAAAACAAAAAAAATCCTGAGGAAAAAAGTGTGTTGTTTTCTGAGATGAAACAATTTCAGTCACCCTTGGAGGCTAAAAAGTTCACATTTCCTTGTGCTGCTGCAAATATTTCTCTATTTCCCCCAAGTGTACTAAGTCAGTGTAACACTCTCAACTGACTTTGAACATTAGGACCAATAAAGTTGGATCCTACTTTATCAGGGTGTTTTGCCTCTGAATTCACATCTAAACCCACCAAATTTAACTATTAAGCTAGAATAAAGATAAAACTATGCTAATACTCAATGGATATAAATAAGTGGAGTTACTTATGAGCAAAGTTCCACATACAAATGCTTCATTCCACAATATCCCTCACATCTACAACTCACCATTCATTGTTACATTCGTTTTTTAGAATAAGAAATTTGTAGCTATGTTAACTTATAAATTAAACATTATTCACCTTGACTCCTATTATTTGTTATCTTCTGTCTCTTCAGTGGATGTGTGCAGATTCAGACATGGGAGAGGATTTAGGTTATGGTGACCACATTAACTACAGTTTTACCCAAATGTGTTGTTCCTTCCTGCATTAGCATTTTTTTGCGTTAAAAGGATATGGTTTCATAAAATGTTATCTACTGCTTGGTTTAAATACATCACTTTACAAAAGAGAACAGAAGCATTTGTGAATGCATTGTCTAAATTAGAGAGATTTTTAGCAAGGACACGTGAGTTTGTTTCTCAGAGCCCCCATGTGGTGCAGACAGACTGATGGGATCAATCCCATTGCCTTGCCCATGATTATCTGTCCTGGCACTCTGGAGTGATTCATTTTCCATGCTGCTTTAGTCTAAAGCTTCCCAGGGGAGCAGGCTGCTGCCTGCACTCATTCAAAGACAGTGCCTGTCACGGGTATCATTTAAGAATTAATTGTTTGTGACATACACAGATTAAATAAATAGGACTGGATAGATCTTGTGTGTTGAACTGGGCTTAATTACTAGAAGGAAGAATGTAGGCTGACTTCTTCTCTGAGGAACTACACAGGATGGATGCAGGAAGTGTCCTTTAATGACAGATCAGAATTCTTCATCTCTCCGTATCTGACTGCTCAAGCAAGTAGTGGCTGAAGCCTTTTACAAGATAGACATCAATTCCCTGTTTAGTCCTCAGAGCACCTTCAAACAAGCTAATTTACAGGCCATGTGCTAATATTAATGTTAAACTATCCTCATGGAGCACAAACTGTCACCACTCTTCCCTCTTTAAATGTTTTACAGAGCATTGCTTCTCTTTGTCTCAGGGAGATGGGAAAGGCAAATTGTCAGTAAGTGCTGACCAGAGGAACAGGCTGCACTGTCATACAGTGAAGGAATTGTATAAATCAGTTGTTCCTGAACCCCCAGGACAGCACCAATATTCACACAAGTGCAGTATTGATTACTGCACCTGACTCTTGACTTACTCTGCCAGTCCTGGCTCGAGAAGTCCCCCAGCCTTTCTTTGCAGGATGCTGCAAAGTTCCCAACTCGCTGACACTTCCAAACCACTCTGCTGGGTCAAGGAAGGCAGATTGAGAATGAGGAAAAGCCAGCTCAGTGTTCAAAAGCTTTGTTCATCCACAGGAAATGGGAATTGTTCTCAGGTAGGACAGCTGGGGAATCATTCTTAGGGTGGAAAAAACCAGACTGGATCTCAACTTTTCAGCTCCTATTGCACATACAGTGTTAGACTGAAGGGCCCTTTGCTGCTGCATTTTTCAGCAGGGAGAGAGGAGTGTGTTTTACACAATGGTTTTGATGGTATTTTTCTTGTTTTATCTCATCACTCCAGTTTATGGCAGGCAGTTGGGCAGCAACTTTCTATTCAAGCTCATTTCTTAGGTAATTATCCTAAGTGGTACAACACTATCCCATCATTCTTCTCATGAGATATACACTCATCATTAGAGATAAGTTTTGTTTCACAGAAACTAATCATAATATCAGAGAATATGACAGTAATCCCAAACATGTCTGTTTTGTTAGACCACTGTGTCTTGGGATGGAGATAAGCTGCTCTGTGTGCAGAATGGAGAGAAGGAGGGCCGTGGTTGGACCCAGTGGATTGAAGGAGATGAAATGCACCTGGTAAGATCATGCAAGAGCTTTGGAATGCCCCTCCCTTCGAATGGTTAGATACAACACAGCAGGGAATGTGCTGTGTCATTTTGGCTGACTTGGACAAAATTTGGTATTGGTGCAGCACTTGACTTGTTTCTAAAGCAACAATTTCATTTGGAGCCATTATGTTTTTATGTCCCTTTCAAAGCCTGACCATTTTGAATGCTCTTTCTGTGCTCAGTGTCTGTCCAGACTCACCAGGCTGAAATGTTCACACATTTACCAGAATGTCCCTCACAGTCTGCAAAATGCTCAGTATGGGAGCTGTGAAACTGAGCACCCAAAAGCAAGGGGAAAATGCACAATTGTTCTTTTAAAATAATTACAGGCCACACTGCATTATAGCCTAGAGAACTAAAATGGCAATTAAGCTTTTGAAATTGATGTTTTTTTCAGATCGTCATTTTTATCTTTCTAAATTAACAGGACTTGAAAGAAGATGCCTGTTCTTTTGTCCTATAACTCTTTATAGCATCCTCACTCTCTCATCAGTGTGGGTAAAAGGCAGTGCTCCTGCTGGGATAATAAACTCCAACCTCCATTTCTCCTCACTGTGCAGTGCTATTAGCATTCAGCAATCTAAATGGATATATTCTAAATGTTCAAATCAGTAGCAGAGTTATCAAATCCTTGCAGAAGCACCTCAAGCCCCTTATTGCCAAACATAATTTTGAGGAAGTATTGGTGGTTCCAGAATGCAGCTGAGGAGAGGAATGGGTATGACACATCTCCCCAGCTGGCCTTGGTGCAGCACAGGCAGGAGAAGGTTGCTGTGTGAGTGAGGACTTCGTAGCTGAGGCTCAGAAACAGACCATGTAAATGAAATAAATTGTCCAGTATGTTGGCAATTTAAACAAAAAGCCTTGGTTTAAGAAATACTGTCAAATGTCACAACTGTGTACAATATGCTGTCCTCTGGGCAAAATAAAGGCAGAAGATTTTTCTGCTTTAATTAATTTTTGGGAAAGAAATGTCCACATCAAACTAGGTCAAGATGACAAATCACTGTAAATAAAGTCTGCTATATTGCTTCATCAAAACTAGGTTCTGCAATATGTTTTTGGTCTAATTGGGATTCCACAGCACCCAGTAAACCTGGCTGGGCAGTCCATGTTAACCTGTGGAGCAGGGCACCAGAAAAAATTCAACATGCCTGGATTTTGGAAGCTGCAATAGTGCCTGCAGAATCAGCCAATTATTATTCTCCTTCCAGGGGAGAAGTGAAGTGTTCCCTCCTCACCTGGAGGAGGGGAGGCAGCAGCAAAAGGAGATGCCCAAATTTCCTGTGCAGGCACACTCCCCCCAAGAAGCCCTTGTCAGTATTTCCACACTGTTGGGGAAGATGAAACAGGAAAGCCTTATAAATATGATTTATAAGGCAGAAGACTCTGAGAATATAGAAACTATAGGTGAGATTGAAATGAAAGCAAGCTTTGAGATCCCTCAGTTACTGAACAACTGGAAAACAATGGTGTGGCTGGCTGAAGGTGAATCCCCTTTTGATGGAACAACACCCTCTGCTTGCAGGCAGCTCCAAGGGTCAGAGCAAACCCTACAGCTTGGCAGAAGGGGTCAAAAGAGGAGTTTTTAGGGTTTAAAATGTAACACAGTGTGGTAATGTAGTGATTCTTATAGGCTGTATGGAAACACTATAGGATTTGTATCTTGTACTAGATTGGTTAGTGAGAATTAGAATATTCAGCACAGATGAGATTTATGGTATTGTAATGGGAACCTCGCTCTCTTACACTTTTACGCTCTTAGGCTTTTGCTCTCTTGCCCTTTTTCTCTCTTACCTTTTTCACTCCCTTACTCTCTCACCCTCTCATCCTCTCTGCCCCTCTCTTCTCTCAGGCCTGCTCTGAGCTGTGGCTGGCAGGCCCTTTGCAATAAACCCCCAACCAGCGGCCCCTGCACCCAGGCCCTGTGCAGTAAACCCCAAATCCCAGCAGGGCCCTGCACCCAGGCCCTTTGCAATAAACCCCAAACGCAGGGCCCGCACCCCTGCAATAAACCCCAAATCCCAGCAGGGCCCTGCACCCAGGCCCTGTGCAATAAATCCCAAGTCCAAAAGGCCCCTGCACCCAGGCCCTTTGCAATAAACCCCAAGCTCCTGACCTGGCTGCAGAGATCTCTGCTCTCCATCCGTCCCCACCATCCTGCCCCTGATGCGCCTGCACCACCCTGCTCCCTCCCAGCTGCAGGCAGGCAGGGCCATGGCAGCTGCACAGCCCTCCCAGCTCTGCTGGGACAGCTCCAGCGCCCATCCAGTGCCGCCCCACGTTCAGCTCACAGCTGGCTGCCCTCAGCCCTGCACATCTGGGCCTTCCCCTGCCCACAGAAACCATGGCACCCACTGCTCTTGGATTTCTCTGGCCTCTGCTGGCTCCCAGGCATTGTCTCTTCCCATCTTCTGTCCCCCACAGCAATTCCTTCAGCCCTGGTTTCTGTTCTCCTTATTCTGATTCCTGGCCCTGGCCCTCCATGCCCAGAGCACTTTCTGGACTTGTCCTTGTCAGGAGGTTGATTTTAGAAGGCAGAAACTCAGAATCTGTTGCTCTTGTGTCTAGTGCCAGTTTAGGTAGCTCAGGATAATATGACTGCACTGAGGCTGCTTTTCAGAAGGCTGGGAGGAATTGTGGATTACACCTGCCAGCTCATGCATTCACTCACTGGCACTTGGAGAATTTACCACAATCTGTCTGCCATGTGTGCAGAAGTCACTCCAAAATTAATTCATGCAAAAGAAGTGACCAGGTATTTTAGAGCCCACTCCTCAATCTTTCAATTTTCTCCTTTCTGTTATTTCATGGATTTCAAAAGATGTCCTCTTTATTTCTCTAATCCTTATTAATGCAGCTCTCTCCATTGAAAGTACAGTAGAGTCCCCTTTGGTATCTTATTTTTGACCAGCTAAGATTACTAGGTCCTGTCCTTTTGAGAGAGCTTTAATACAATGAGCAGTTACCTTTAAAGAATGGATACTTCAATACCTTTATGATCCTATTGAACTTTACACAATGAGCCAAGTGTTAATTTATTCTTTTCACAGTTCTGCAGAAAGTAGGACCACATCCTTCAGTAGTTTATCGCTTCCTATTTCCTTATTTCATTCTGTGGTCTGTACTTTGTAGTTCTTTTTGGATTTTATTTTATGTGAGTGACTTATTTGACCATTCCCCATTTCCTTTTGAGTTTTATTGCCCTTTTCTATTGTATTGATTGCTTCTGCTCCATAGTTTTTGTCACTGTCAGCAAATCTCTCAGCCCTTATTGCACACTCCTTCTTCTGGGTTACCTCTGCAGGAGTGAAGAGAACAGGTCCTAACCAAAATCACTGCTCAGTCTGTTGTTCCACCATCCCAGCATGAAGCATTTTCTCTTATTGGGGTCAAGCAACATGTGTTGTAGCCCCACATTTCTCTTCACAGAGAAAAGCAAGGCACAATTCTTTCCAAGAATATTTCTGGGTTTCACATTCTCTGAACCTCAGAGAAAGAAAACACAATTCTTATCATTTGCTGTGCCTGTGTTTGTGCCAAAGCAGAATGCAATATGGAGATGGTTTACCCACAGTGATGGGGTTTTGTTCCCTTGGCCTGTCAGGGCCAGGTGTGTGTTTGTGTGTCTGTCCACTCACAGTCACGAGATTCAGAGCAGTTCTGTGCAGGGTTGAGTGCTTGGCAGATTCAGTTTCAGATGTATAGAATAATATAGTATAATAAAGTAATTAATTAGCCTTCTGATATCCATGGAGTGAGATGCATCATTTTCTCTCCTTCTTCGGGGTTCCCAGAGCAGCCATAATATGTCAATTAGGATTATTGACCTAGTTCAAGGATTTTTAAAGTCATTTTATCAAAGTCCCTCATAAGAAATGTGCATAACTTCATCAAAATATTCTGGGAGCTTTATTAAAAGTCTCATCTTGAGCTGGAAAGTTTATCCCTTCTGCTAGGTCATGCATGAGCACAGTCTTTATGTCCCTTAGGGGCTTCCACACTCTTTAGGGGCTTCCACACTCTTTTTTCTTGCACCTGAACCTTGCCCCAGGCACACACCTGTGTGCACTCCCCAGGTGGAACTGCTTTATGCACCCAAAACAGAAAATGCCCATCCCAAAGGCCTCAAGCAGTTGCATATTATTCACTGCAAATCAAGAATGATGCACCAGGAACGTATTTGGCCCTTTAAGATCTGAGATACCAAAATAACTTCCCTTGCTCTGCCTTTTAGCAGAAAACAAACCCAAACCAGATGTTTTCATTTAGGATGAAAAATAGGCTAAAATATGTACAAGCCTCCCAATTTAATTTAATAGAAAATCATGGATTCAAGTTCAGCTGGATGTATATGTGAATCCATAATGTTTGTGTCCTAAGTAAAAATTGTGGTTTCTAATTATTTTCTCCTCCTAGGAAATAAGAGTGTGTGGAGTCACATGTAAGCAGGTCTTTAAGAAGGTGCAGTGAGCTTCTGCTGCTACAGGGGTGAAGAACAACAGAATTCTGACTTGCCAGCCACTCTCCAAACGTTAGTACTGAGCATCCTCAGCACCAAGAGCAAACACAGAAATGAAGATCACATTAGAACTATGTAGTTGGAATAAAATAGTTTTAGGGAACTGAAAAAAATGACTGCAAAGAAAGCTATTTTTAGAAATGCCAATTAAAGATACTAAACTCTCTAAATGTGTGCATACCATAATACTTGACTCTGCCAAAAAAGGACTGTTAGGTATAAAAGAAGATGCTGGAGGTTCAGACCTTGTAAGCTATTTTTTTACTCTCAGTATCACCCTTTTACTCTCAATATCACCCTTTCAGAGCCTTAGCCTTGTTTTTAAATGGTGGACTGCAGTTTTAAGGAAGCAAATGAGAGCTGTAGGATGCAGCTTGCATTTAAATCCTGAATTTACTGAAGTCGGTAAGGATGTTACCATTAGCTCTGGTGAAATAGATCTATACTGGAAGTGTTCCATCAAAAATAAAAATCTGATTTCTCAAAACTAGTAAATTTATGTATCAAGATTTTGGAAAAAACAATGCTTACAAAAGCATGGCGAAGGGGCAATGCTTTTCCAAATGCCTTAGCCAATATCTGCCCATGCATTTTTTTTATTGTTGTTGTTCTGGAGACACTGACACAAGGTCACAGCTAGAAACTGTCTGTAACTGTACACACACCACGCAGAAGATGAGGCCAGCATTGCTTTGTACAGTATCATTTGCAGATATTTTATGCCCATCACAGTCCCATGTTCTCATGCAGACTGAGAGCCTTGGCCTGGCAGCTGAAATCAGAGCACTGATTAAACCCAAGTGAGGGGAATAATACTGCCAGATTTTCAGTCCATTAACACACTGGATACAGTGAGCACCACCAGCCCACATCAAATTCTAAAAGGTTTAAATTCACAAAGCTTTAGCATAATGTAACCTGGAATTCCAGGTGTCTCCTGTAGGAGATGTTATCAGCCATTTCCAGGGACTCAGCCAGTGGGGAAATCACCAGAGCAGAGCCTGCTCTGCTCTGGAACCATCCTTTCCCTGTTCTGCACTGGGACCATCCCTCTCCCTGCTCTGAACTGGGTCCATCCCTTCCCTGCTCTGCACTGGGTCCATCCCTTTCCTGCTCTGAACTGGGACCATCCCTTTCCTGCTCTGAACTGGGTCCATCCCTTCCCTGCTCTGAACTGGGACCATCCCTTTCCTGCTCTGAACTGGGTCCATCTCTTTCCTGCTCTGAACTTGGACCATCCCTTTCCCTGCTCTGAACTGGGACCATCCCTTTCCTGCTCTGAACTGGGTCCATCCCTTTCCTGCTCTGCACTGGGTCCATCCCTTCCCTGCTCTGCACTGGGACCATCCCTTTCCCTGCTCTGAACTGGGACCATCCCTTCCCTGCTCTGAACTGGGACCATCCCTTTCCCTGCTCTGCACTGGGTCCATCCCTTTCCTGCTCTGCACTGGGTCCATCCCTTCCCTGCTCTGCACTGGGACCATCCCTTTCCCTGCTCTGCACTGGGACCATCCCTCTCCCTGCTCTGCACTGGGTCCATCCCTTTCCCTGCTCTGAACTGGGACCATCCCTTCCCTGCTCTGCACTGGGACCATCCCTTCCCTGCTCTGAACTGGGACCATCTCTTCCCTGTTCTGCTGCAGCTCCTCTCCTCAGCTCTGCTTTTGCCTTCCCCAGGGACTCAGTGCTGACTGGGACAGTTCAGACCTGCAAATGGAAAAAATGCTGCCATCCTCTGTAACCAGAGCCTCTTTTAAAACAGGCACTGTTATTAATCCTGCTTAGGAAAGCCTGGTCTGCCATGGAATCCCAGACTCACAGGATGGCCAGGGATGGAAGGGCCCTCAGAGATCCAACCTGCCTGCCATGGGCAGGGACACAGCCTGGAGAAAAGGAGCTTCAGAAACAGCCATTGTAGGGTCCAAAGTTAGCACAGTAGGGATGGCAAACTTTCTGTATTCTGTTATTTCAATGGTGTAGCACCAGATGTGCTGTAACAGACATCTAATTCCATTTTATAAAGTTTTGGGGTTTGCTTTACTTCAGAAAGTACCCAGAAGACATTATCCATGAAGATTTAAGCACCCCCATGTGATAAACAGGTGAATAATACTCCCTGTCCATGTAAATTCTTGTGCTAGCATTGCAACAGCTGTGGATGACACCACTCAGAATTACAGACGTGCAATCAAATTATTTATTTAAGTTCCCCTGTAATTATTTTTTCTTGGTAATACTTATGGCTAAGTAGGGAAATGTACTTGAGTCTGACAAGCCAGGGCTCTGCAGAAGCTGCTTTTCTCTCCTGGAAGAGTGTGTTAGCCAGCCAGCTGTGTGTCCATAGCTCAATGGATATCCCAACAGACAGACAGACCACCAGTTCATGGGGATTGAGTTTTCTTCTACTTGGAATGGGACAGATCAAAACTGTTTACAATTAAATAAAGTAGAAAGGTTGTAAGGGAGGGAAAGGATCAGAAACCTGGGGATCTTGGGCTAAAATGCTGCTCTGCTTAAGGGAAATTGCAAATCCTTGCCTATTTAAAATTCTATTTATCCTCTTACACAAGGTTGAGGATATCCCAGTTGCCGAATTTCAGCACATCAGTCATTTGTTTTTCTTGGAAGATTATTGGACACAGAAACTTTTTCCCCTAAAGTTTCTAATTATTGATTTCATAATCATGGACACCCTCCAAGTACCTTTCCCCTCTTCAGCCCCAAGGAGAGCAGGAGAACAAACAAGTAACTGTAATGAAGTGATGGCTCACACCTCCATCCCCAGACAAACTTGGCAGGATTTTTTTTTAATGCTCAGCACTAACAAAGACCTTGTTGGAAATGTAGTTTTCCTTCAACAGAACTTGGCAGTTCATAACCCTTGATTCACCAGCTGTCTTCTAATTTTTGCCTGCAGTTCTCTCCAGTCTTGTGTAACATTCACAAACGCTTTTTGCAGAAGGTTGTAAGTGGATCAATTACCATCTAGCTAAGTAAATCCAATTGTTAAAAGCTATTATTATTGCAATCAAACAGACAGCTTTCCCCCTTTGGGTCATTTGGTACAAGGGCAAATTTAGCGCCGTACTAATAACTAATGGCTTATCAAGCAGAAGGAATGTAACCTGCTGCTAATTATGGAGGAAAGGCAAGACCACAAAGCAATTCCACAGCTCAAGGGTGGAAAATACAGAAACTTCAGAAATGTTTAACTTTCAATAGATTCTCTTCAAATCATCTCAATTGCTTGTCATTATAATTGTAACCTCTTATCTCACTGCAGCAACCCTTTCCCTTGGAAAAGGGAATTATGTTCATCCATTGCTTCCACGAGAATGCTTTCCAATTAATGTGTGTAAAATTACCCACGCTGTTTCCATGAACCTTTAACAACTGTTATCATGAAATGTTATTTAACACTTTCTCCATAAAATAGATACTTACTGAATGTATAGCATTCAACAATTATTCGACAAATATCTGCCTCCCTGACTATTTCATAACTACTTAGTAACCAAGATCTTCACAGGGAATCCATATCCAGATTTGCTTCATATTTATTTTCTTGATCTTCAACAGAATTTCAGCCATGGTTTGCCAATATCCACTCTGTATTTCTACAGAACTGCAATACCTTCAGATAATGGACATCTTACGTTTTGTTAGTGCCTACAGAAGCAGTGTGAATGGAAAGTGTAAACAAAGCAGACTTTTCCCATTGTTGAGAAAACACTTTTTCTTTAGGTGAACCTGCAACATGCAGGTCCATTGCAATGTAATTCCTCCCACCAAACAGCCATTCTCTGTTTTGTCCATGCCACTCAGGTTTTCTTAACCCCTTCCAGGACATAAACCTGGCTGGTCCCATCTCTTACAAGCCAAGCCATGGAAACCAGAACTGAAAGGAGAATTGGGGCTCCAGTCTACATTTGTGCAACAGTCCAGCTCTGAAGGCTGGGGAGGAGCTCCTTGGGATGATCTGTGTAACACTTTGATTGTGAAATAAACAAGGGCTGAATGGCAAATTCCTCACGTCAGATTCCCAGGGTGTCCCATGGGACTGAGCTCTGGGGCACAGCAGAGCCCTGGTGTGGCATGGATGTGCTCCTCTGGGTACATCCACTTCCAGCAATGTCTGTCATTTGCTTGGCTCTCCTCTAGGATATTTGACAGTAAAAAGCAAGAGTTCACCACTGCAATATTAATAAAACTTCCTAGAATGTATCATTTGGTATTATATTCTCGATTGGACAGCCTCCTCTGTAACCACAGAACAGATTCCCAGCCATTCATCCTTTCACCCTCTAATTTGTCTTGGATTATTACCTAGGTGGTACAGCTATTTCTATTTTAAGAAGTTTTTTCTCACCTCAAAGCAAATGTTTATTTAAATAATTTGCTCCTGTCTAGCAAAAGTGCACACAGAAGTAGAGTCCCTTCAGTACCATGTATTTTATTACCAGGGCAAGTTTTTCTCTATATTAGTAGTTAATAATAAGACTCCACACTGAACAATTAAGCAAAATGGCACTTCAGTTCTTCACCAAACCCTTCAATAAGACTGCCTGGCAATGAAGTTTCTGCACCATGGAGGCAAAAAAAAATCCCCCCTTTCAATTGCAACATTCTTATTAAAGGAAGGGAGGAAAGAAGGATAGGAAACAGGCTGTGATTATTGACTCTACACTTATTTACACAACAAGAGACCATTTGTCTTGTGGTACACCCCTATCCTAGTGCTGAGCAAATAAAAGGTCAATATTGTGACAAGAGCACTCCAAATTTAAAATATTTTATTGAAATGTTCAGCTATTTGGCATTTCCAGATTGGAGCAGAAGCATGAGCAGTTATTTATGTGTCCATCAGCATTGCTTAGAACCACAGCACATGGGGAGAACTCACTGGAATTTAACATTCCATCAAGTGCAACAAGACTCACAATAGTTCCTTGCCCCCCTTCTGTAATTTGAAATCACCATGATTTGAGTTACATTTTCTTACCAAGGCACTGATGCTTGTCATCCATAACCATTCCAATTTCCAACACTTCTCTCCAGCTGGGCATGCTAAGGGCATGCAGAGGAGATTAACACAACTCAATGGAACTTCTGTGAAATGACTGTGTGTGATCCTTCACCCATCCTGGCACCAAACATGCTGCCATTCTTGGTGCTGGCATTTCCAAGGTTATTTTTGTAGAGTGTAAGAGCCAAAATGAGGGATGCGGGACTCCAGGCAGCTCTCCAAAATGCAGTTTATTGTATACAAAATGCAGTTTATTGTATACAAAATGCAGTTTATTCCATCCAAGATGTTACAGCAGTCCAGGGATGTGGGTGACAGAGCTGTGCCCACAGCTGTGAGCTCCAGCTGCAGGCAGGCCTGGAGACCGTTTGGTTTTGGTTACAATGCATTCTATACTTTTCTTTTGGCTACAATGCATTATAGACTTTTCTTTGCTGAGCATCTTCATACAGAACAACCAATCTATACCTTAACTTTTATCTCTAGCCTATCATAACTACTGTAATTACCATATTCATGTTACTGTTCTCCAATCACTAAAAGTTAGTACATTACAGTTTAAGCTAGAAGTTGTTTTTCAATTTTCTTGCAGTGGAAAATTCTGAGACCTTTTTTCTGCTTGCCACATCAACAGTCTTGTTTGCCTGTGCTGTCTTCTTGCTTGGTAAAAACATCTTCTTGTTTGGGGTGGGTTTATCCTTTGCTCTAAGCCATAAAAACCTCTTCTAACTAACACACCCTTTGCCTCCTTGGTTATCCAGTAAGACTGGCTCAGCAATTCCTTTCTTCTATGTCAAAACTTGCTTCCATCTCTATTCCTTCATCAGACTCCACATTTAAAAATCTTTCTGCTAAGCACACATATCTGTGAGACTTTCTTGTCAAACTTTCATCCTTCCTAACATCAGAGGAAAATGAGAGAAAATTGCCATTTTATTTGTGTAACAACAACACAGAAAGAACTTGCTCAGACACAGCAGTGAGCAGCTCCTCCACACACCCAGCTTTGGTTACAGCAAGGTAATGCAGCCTCTGCACTGCCACACTGATGCCAATGCTCATCAGAGACAATTACTCAGGACAGTCCTTAAGGGCAGCACGTGCTCTGAAGTAGCCCTGGCTGGAAAGCCAAGCCATCACTGCTGCTCCATTCCAACATTATTGGAATGTGTTCATTATTTCAGCTACAAACACAGACACTCAGTTCCTCTTTGCCACTGGTAATAAATTCTAACTCTGAAAGAATTACTTGGGAGTTTTAGCCCTGTTATACCTACAAAAGCAGCCACAGGCACAGAGCAGGCTGTCCCAGTGCTCTGCAGCAGTAACTCATCATCCCAGCTCTGCCTGGGCTCACTCAGCCAGTCTGAGACACGGGGGCTGCAGGAGCCAGACAAACAAGAGCTGCACACGAGGTTTCACACCTCAACGTGATGCAGAAACTGGTGATTCATCCCCTATCAAGCCAAACAAAAAAGAAGTAGAACATCAGAGCTGCCTAGCAAAATAACCTGTGAACAGTCCAGTTCCACCTCCTTATGGACCAAAAGCCCCAAAATTCCACTAGAGGCTTTCCTTGTCATCTTTCGTGCAATTGGACACAAGGAAAATGTCTCCCAAACACAGATGCAGAATTATTTCAGATAATAGGTTTTTTTTCTACATATGTTCAACCCTTTAAAATGTATTTTTCTCTCTCACAGCAAGTCCACCTTGTAGACATTTGAATTACCACATTACACAAAATTCCATTTCTGGTTCCACCTCTCAGCATGGAACCATCTATTTTTGACTGTCTTTCCAAATGCATTTTGGGAACCAAAGAAACAAGGACGTACTCAAACTGCTGAAGGTCACTCAAAAACCTTACCAGGTGCTTAACTTTGAGTTAAAATTAACAGTTAAAAAGCACCTAATTTGCTTGAAAATCTTGTGGATATTTTTAGGAGACCCTTTTTGCCTTTTCAGCCACAAAAAAAATGCTTTGAAAATCTGATTAATGTCATGCAGTACTTCCCACTGCAGCTTGTGTAACTTCAGGGACATTTAGGTCCTTCTCAGTCATGTACTCTCCTGAAATGATTGGTTTTCAGGACCCATTAGACACTAGAAATTTGAAAAGGGAATGGCCAAATCTTAGTCAAGGGAAGGTAAAGGTAGAACAGATCCCCAGACAAGTAATATTGTTCTTCTTTTAAGTCCCCCCTGCACAATGAAAAGGAAAATAAAGGCCTCACAACAGCAAAATTATCAATAAGTACAGCTTTCAATCACAGAGATGACCAAGGGTTCATTGCAGCTCATCTCTGAAGAATCAAGCCTCAGGACACTGGATCAGGAGGAAAAGAATAAATGTACTAGGTATGCACAGAAAGGGGCCCTTTTCATAAGAGATATTTCTTTGTGAAGTAAAGCTCTTCCTGGACCCAGTACAACTTTTTTTGGAGTGCATTGGAGTGTTTTGTTGTGCAGCAGGTTTGTTCCACCAGACAAAAAAAAAATAATTGTTGATGAAACAGCTGGGCAGAAAAAGATTTTTCCTTTTGTCATATTCCCTTTTTAGTGGAAGTACTCCTTAATTTTATAAAATTCAGTTTTTTATAGATGTACCACGGGTCATTTTGGTCCTTATTTGCTTATAATTTTGCCTTTTCACAATGAAAGGCAAAATTATAAGCAAATAACACCAAAATGACCCGTTGTACATCTGAAATAACACTTTCTGAAATAACACTTTTTAATTTATCTTTATCTTTTGACAAGACAACAAAGCTATCTGTAATTTTGCCAAGGATTTCAAAAGTAGGTATTTCCATGTTTAAGACTGATCAATTAACTTCCATCTTAAGATTAATGCAAATATGTTTCCTTGTCCTATTTAAATATCTAAATTCAACCTACTGTCTACATTACAAATGCCCTTGAATGGATTCTGCAAGGGGCTGAGATCTCTGCCTTGATATGGGAGCTATAAAAGCACAGTGCTATCACTGACAGGAAGAAAAAAGCTGTGTTGATGTGCTGAGGAGATAAAAGGGAGATTAGCCAGCAGCTGCTGGTCAGACACTAATGAAAATGTATTAATGGGGGGAAAGGAACAGTCTTGGGCTGCTTTTGATGAATCTAAACTTCCAAAGCATCCAATTAGAGACTGGCTCTGGGAAGTGTGTGTGTAACAGGCACCAGGGAAAGGCTGTGATGATGATGATGATGGGATGTGTTCTTTGAAACTCCAGCTACACCTGATTGCCAGGCAGCCCCAGAGCCCTGAGCTGTGAGGGAAGGCTCTGTTGGGCAGAGAAGGCAAATCAGCCTTGGGAGGCCACCAGGAGCTCATTCCAAGGGTGGCAGGCACCGGGCTCTGCCCCCAGCTCTGCTGCCAGGGCTCCCAGCCCTTCCAGCCACGCTGCCCTTGTCACTGCCACTGCTGCTGTGTGACCGTGTTCACAGGGTCTGAGGGTGAGGGAAGAGAGGAGGATCTGACTCCATGGTTCAGAAGGCTGATTTATTATTTTATGATCTATATTACATTAAAACTATACTAAAAGAATAGAAGAAAGGATTTCATCAGAAGGCTGGCTAAGAATAGAAAAAGAAGGAATGATAACAAAGGCTTGTGGCTTGGACAGAGAGTCTGAGCCAGCTGACTGTGATTGGCCATTAATTAGAAACAACCACATGAGACCAATCACAGATGCACCTGTTGCATTCCACAGCAGCAGATAATCAATGTTTGCATTTTGTTCCTGAGGCCTCTCAGCTTCTCAGGAGGAAAAATCCTAAGGAAAGGATTTTCCATAAAAGATGTCTGCAACACTGCTTGAACCCTTAGCACTGCACTCCAGATGCAGCTGTAGCAGTCACCAGCAGGAAAAGGAATAATGTTTTGCCCTCATGCTGAATATTGTTCTAACAGACGTTTTTCTACCTTAAAATGCCCCTGGTTTCAATCTCCTGATAGCAGAGCTAATTCATGCAGCAGCGCTCTCCCCAAAAGTTCTCCCCATCTTTTAGCTGGCAGGCCATGGAGCACAGCACCCTGATAACCAAGACTCCTCTTTTCCCTGACAGGATTGTGTTTTACCAGCACCAAAGGCCATGGTAAACATCACTCTCACAGATATATAGCTTACTGCAATGACTGTGCTTTATGTTTGGCAAGTTAGGAAAAACTGCCCAGTTATCTATATTTTTACAAGTAACACATTTCATTTCAGCACAGGACTTTGTTTTCCCGCTGCCATGAAGGGAGACTCCTCATGAGGTGCTAATGGTGCTGAGGAAATACTGCCCAGCACAAACTCCTTTTTCATGGCAGAAGGCAGAGCTGACACTTCACTTGTGCTGTTCCCACATCCTTGGAGCCTGTGCCCGTGCTCATAACAGGAGACACTTGTATCCGTATTAGGTTTTGCTCTGATCAAACCCCATTTCACCTGGAAATTTCCATAAAATCATGATAGAGCCAAAACCTACAGTAACTGTAACTTCTAATGCAGTCCAAAAGGGGCAGGTAGGGAGAATCTCTAGAGGCCAGAGTGGACACTTCCATGTTGCACTAAATAGCAAATAATCTTAGCAAGACAGAGGTAAACATGGCTGTTCTGCCTTCTCCATCCAGCTTTCTTAAGTTCCTTTTGGAATTATTCTAAGCAAGCTGTTTTCCTTCCTTCCTTCCTTCCTTCCTTCCTTCCTTCCTTCCTTCCTTCCTTCCTTCCTTCCTTCCTTCCTTCCTTCCTTCCTTCCTTCCTTCCTTCCTTCCTTCCTTCCTTCCTTCCTTCCTTCCTTCCTTCCTTCCTTCCTTCCTTCCTTCCTTCCTTCCTTCCTTCCTTCCTTCTGCCACTTCCTTCCTTCCTTCCACCACTTCCTTCCGCCACTTCCTTCCTTCCGCCACTTCCTTCCTTCCTTCCTTCCGCCACTTCCTTCCTTCCACCACTTCCTTCCGCCACTTCCTTCCTTACACCACTTCCTTCCTTCCTTCCTTCCTTCCTTCCTTCCTTCCTTCCTTCCTTCCTTCCTTCCTTCCTTCCTTCCTTCCTTCCTTCCTTCCTTCCTTCCTTCCTTCCTTCCTTCCTTCCTTCCTTCCTTCCTTCCTTCCTTCCTTCCTTCCTTCCTTCCTTCCTTCCTTCCTTCCTTCCTTCCTTCCTTCCTTCCTTCCGCCACTTCCTTCCTTCCGCCACTTCCTTCCTTCCGCCACTTCCTTCCGCCACTTCCTTCCGCCACTTCCGCCACTTCCTTCTTTCCGCCACTTCCTTGTTATACACAAAATTCACTTATGTAGTTCTGCAGTTTCTCTGAAGTTTTTAATGTAAATTTGTAAAAGTAAATTTCGATGCTCTGTTGAAAACGACTTGTGAGCTCAAACAATGAAACCTTCTCTGGTGCCACATGGACTTTGGGTGTGTGTGGTTTCTGTCTCTGACCCACCCCCTCTACATTACAGTAACTCTCCTGATCAATTGATTGATTTTTTAAATTTTTTTTCCCACATATAAACTGGAGAAACACATCATGGATATTACTCCGAACTTCTGGGGAATCCTGTCACAATCTGAGATTATATTTAAGTCTCGGGTTTTCAAGTTTCAATCATTTTTCTCTTTTCTTTTACTCTTTTAGTGAAACACAACTTGCCATTCTCTCATGTTATTTATAGATATATATAAATATAGGTAAATATCTAAATCTATAAATTTTCATCTGAAATACAGAATTTAAAAAACTTTATTTTTCTCTTTTATCTTCTTCTATATTAAATATACTTGGTACATTTTACTGAAAAGTGAAATTACCATATTTGTGGACAAACTCCCTGAACTCCTGCAGACAATATCAGGATTTTTCAACTTAGGCTTTTTTTTAAAAAATTCAGTTTTCATCCTAAGTACTATTTCTATCAAATAATTGCCAACTTAGAGCCAGGAATTCACCAAAAGCTCAGACAGATATCTAGATGCCGCTGTTAGTAGAAAAAACTATTTTCCAATGTTCCAGGATGCCTTGGAGAGTTGCTCTTGTTCATTCCTCAAACAGGGTGGGGCAGAAGGAAGCCAGAGCCTTTCCCACAGAAGGGATGCTGCTGTGGGGCTGGAGGTGCAGGCAGAGAATTAACCATAGAGCCCTGTGAGAGGAGCAGATAAATGAGATTTACTGCACTGAGCATCCCCTAATCAAGAGGAAATAATGACCTGAGTTCTGAGAGGTGCAGCAGCACAGGATGAGGGTACTCACAGTCACCCTGACTTGCTGCTGCGTCTCTGAGCTGGTATTTTTTTCTGTCTGAAGCACTGAAAGGGATTTATGGTGAAAAGAAAGCAGAAACAGATGCATTCACCTATGCAGGAATTTTCCTGGAGAGGGGTAACCGTTCTGAACTGTTCTGCACTGGCAGCAGCACAGTGAAGGAACACAGGCTCAGTGTTGCTGGGGATTTCCATCAGTAGCTCTGGAGCCAGCTTACAGCCCTGGGACACTGCCCTGAAGTCCTTGAGTTACCACAAGAATGGTTCTCACCTTTTCCTAAATGGCTACAGTGAACCCCAAATTGGGCACTAATTGGAACAGCTGATACAACCACTTCTCTTCATCAGGATTCTAGAACTGGAAGCAAAATCTTTCTATCATTGAATTCTATCACTTAATGAGTTATGTGGAAATTTGAGGTCTTAGGTATTTGAAAGTATCTCTAAAAGTGTTATTCAGATGAGGTAAAGAGGATTGTTTCTGTCTGACAAAATGGAATCTTTAAAATATTCTTCTAATGGATGAGAGACCCTGCATTAAAAGGACATTTCAGCTTTTATGTCAGGCATGAGCAAGCCAAAGGAGATACATACATACTAAATTGTTGTGGAAGAATCAAAGAAAAAACCTCAGACTTCTTTCTATAGATTCTTCTAATTCAAAATCCATCATCAGTATTCCAGTTCAATGTCTAAGTAATACAACCTTTATCCAACAAAGATAAGAAGTGGCAGTTGCAATTACAAAACTTTGCCACAGAATAAATACAATTAAGGTATAGATTATAGTTACAGATATTAATGCATAGTTCATGAAGGGAATTCACATCCTGAAAAAAATCTTTGAAGGGAAAATTGAAGCAGCCTTAATGGCAATGACAAAGCACTTGAAGGGGTTCAGATTTTCCATCCATGCTGGAGTTAGGCCAGAGGGAAGCAGTTTTAGTGCAGAATGTAAAGGGTTCTGCTCATGATTGCTCAGCCTGGTGGCTTCTTCCATGTCCTTGGCCAAACCATGTTGTCTCCTCAGTTTTTCTGATTTCACAAAGGCTGATGATTTTTCTCTGCTTCCTCAAAGCCTGAATAAAGAGCTTTGAATAAGTGCTCAGGAGAACCAATAAACAAATAAATTCAGTATTCCCCATTCCCCATTTCAGCATTTTGAAAATCAAGGTCGGTCAGTTTTATCCACTGGCTAATAGTTCTCTAGAGCACAATATTTCAAAATGTAAACCACCTTAATAAAAGTGAGTTCTCAAGACAATAGAGTCCACTGGATTGTATTTTTTATGTTATCAGTAACACAATCACAAGTGACATTATGAAGTCTCTAAAAGCTAAGCCAAAGTCCTTAGTTAAGAGAGGAGGGAGGCTTCTGATTAATAATGTTTGTAATATCTGCATCCAACTCCACCAACTTCAGCAAAATCAGATGGAGTAGAAGAGGTGGAAATGACTGGGAAAAAACCCTCTATGGCTGAAAACCAATTACTTTATTTCTAAGAGTGATTTACAGCATGTTTGATGTATCTTTGCTGAAGTTGAAGGTAAACACAAAATGTGCTGAAGTGGCATAACTGACATCTGTGTGCCCTGTGTACACTGTTGCCTTTTTTCCCAACCTGGAAATGAAATTCAAAATAATTTTAGTAATGTAAGAGCAGATCTTTGTTTGAAGGCCTTCAGGGGCAGCTGTGGAAAGATGTCCACAAAAGCCCCCCCCCCACAGAGATGAGTACACAGTTGTAGGTTTTAGGAAATTAGCATAATTGATAAAAGCACCAATTAGGAGGACAAGTGGTGATGCAATCCCCCCAGGTCAGGCCCTCTCTCTGGAGCCCCTGGGCACTGGCTGGGCTCTGCCCAGGACATGGATCTCCAAGAGCTGCTCTCAGCCCTGGCTCCCAGCAAGAACCAAGACAGCCCTGGCACCTCCCAGGGCTTGGAGCTCTGGGATTTGTTTTTCCTTTCTGCCCAGGGAAAGGCCATGGAAAAGTACTGGGAAAGCTTGTCACCAATACAGTAAGTGACAGAGCCACAGATATAGGTGCAAAGGATCCAGAGAACATAGGAAAGAAAAAAAGGCAAAACCCAAACTGGCATCAACACCCTCATCCTCCCACAGCCTCTGCAGCCCGTCCCTGGTTTGCCATCAGGTGTCAGACAAGTTTATCCCTGCAGATCTCTGCTCTGGCAGGGCACCAAATGGAAGTGTTTGGGCAACAAGAACTCTCTGTACCACTGGCCAGAATCCTTCCATTCCCCTCTGCAGGGCTGAACACAACAGTAAAGTCCAGCCAAGCCTCCACCTCCAAGGCACTGGGGTGGGTTTGCCTGTACTGAGAGAGGCTGGGATCAGCCAGGGATGGCCAAGGCAGAGCAGGGCCAGGCAACCCCTCCATGGGCCAGAAAACTGCACCTGCTGGGCCCCTTTTGCAAATCAAACCTTTGGATCCTGTCCCCTCCTGCTGCACACACCTCTCCCCCTGCTCCTGCCCATCCTGCTGTCAGCAGCTGAGGCTGCAGGACACCACACATGGACAAGGAGCCCATTGCCTCCTTCCAGAGCACTCCTGGTGCTCAGAACGTGGCTCCTGGGGTTGGTGCAGAGCAGAGCCTGTGGCACAGCACCTCTGACAGCTTTTGCAGCAGCAGCCATCACTGAATGCATTGCAAGTGATTAATTTTCTAAAAAAAAAAAAAAAAAAACCAAAAAATAAACCTAGTGAGTGCAATGTGCTAACAAGATAAAAATAATAATAGGTGTCTGTGACCATGCTGCTTCTGTCTGAATCCTTCAGGGGGATTCAGTTGCTAAGAACAACTTATGCAGTTTGCCATATTCCCATGTGTTAAACAACAACCAGATCACTACAGGCAAAAGTCCCAGCTGTCAAGCATGAGGAGTGTAGGGGCTGCTTGGGGGAGGAGTACCAGGCATTTCTCTCCTCTGTCATATCTGCATATTGGATAATTTAAAAGAAAAATTAAATGAGGCAAGGGCAGAGTGGGAAGCATGTTGCAGACTCTTCAAAACACCATCCCCAAAAGTTTACAGGGAAAATTCCATTTGACTGGTCCTTCTGTGCCTTATCTAGAGCTCTGACAGAAGAACTTTTCCAAGGGGAATGCACTTGCAGCTCTTTCAGACAGCAAGAAAGCTGAACTTTGTTCACCTACCCAGACAGAATTTCTCTCTGGGCAGGTCTCAGACACAATGGGAGGAACTGGAAGTGTTGGAAGCAGTATCCATGACTGCTGACTCTTCCACACAAACAGCATTTGGGTGTTTTCCATGAGAGCTTTTCCTTTCAAACTGCCTCTAATCAATCCTGACTCATAGGAATGAAGCAAGCAATGCCATGTTTGTCTCTTCACACACAAATAAAGACCGGAAAAGTTACTTAGGCTTTTAGCAGAAGTAAGTTATTTTTTTGACTTTGCTTTATTTCCAAGAACTCAATATTCAGCCATAAATCTTAGCCCTGTGTTGAAAAAAAACCCATATGAGCTCAGTGTTTCATTTTTAGCAAGTGGTTTTGCAAGCAAAAGGTGCTGAGAACAAGACAGTCGTGACAATTAGGAGAGGGCACCTTACCTGCATTTCTCCAAATGTAGACTTTTTCCACAGGAAGGTAATACTGTTTTGCCATTTTGAAAGTTTGTCTCTGTGTATGGGGTGCGCGTAAACAATTAATACAAAGCACAAAGAATAATTTCTAAGATTTCAAGTAGATAATAAGTGAAAATTTGAAAACTTTGTTGAGAGGCAGGTGAGTCTAAGTGGCAAGGCAGAGCTGAGAGCTGGAACTGTCCCCCCAGGGCTTCCAGGCAATAGTGTGAGCAGTCCCTGTGCTGTGCCCTGCACCCTGTGATTCAGGCTGTGCTGGAGGTTCTACTGTCTCTCAAGATATTGATTCATAAACTGAATATTCTCTTTGTGGACCTTAGTGCAACACTCAAAGCTCATGAAGTATCACAGAACTCTGCCAAGTCAATATTTCATGTTTTATGAATTCCCTACTTAGCCAGTTCTCTGATTGGTTAAATGTATTGTCTGTAAACCTCCTAGTTGTATTTTTACCTGAAAAGCTCAAAATGCTTATTTAGTCTGATAGATAAACATGTGCTGAGAAAATACATATATTGGGGAAAAATGTAAAAAAATTAATAAGGGATGAGCATAACCAAAGCACTGTGGGGAAAAGCTGTACCAGTATATGTCTATGCTGTTAACTAGCTATGAAATTTTGTGCAAAGGATGTATCCATGTCATAATTAATTCTCTCAGAATGTGCCTAGCTCTGCATATGTACAGCAATGGGGCCTTCTGTTACTCTGTTAGTTGTTACGGGACATTAATTGCTGATGGTCACACAATACAGCCTCAGTCTCTTCCCCAGCTGACCAAAATGAGTGTTACATAGGAGGTAAACTGTGTCAGAACTGAAATCAGTGAGCATCTAAAATATCCCGCCTTGAGCTTCTAGCACATGCTCTGATTCTAGGAGGTGATTGTAGACAGTCTGATATATTCTTATTGTTACAGGACCTTTTTGTATGTACATATAATACATAAATATTATATTTTTATTAAAAATATTATAATTTTATATATTTATATTATTATTGTATTGCTATATAGGTAAATATTATTATGTATTTACATACATAGTAATAATATATTATTGACATTGGTGCAACACAGAAGCTAAGAAATCAAGTACACAAAGATGTTCAAAATCCAGTTGTTACAGAGGTATTACATAATACACTACAGAACAAAAGGGGTTTAATTTTCACTTTCAGTGTGGCATCCCTCACAGAGTTCCACCTGGAATTTCCCAGAGTGGAAACAAACACATCAGTAATAGATGTGGTCAGCCCAATAAGCTGTGCTGGAGATGAGGCAGGTTTCAGAAAGCTGCTCTCATCCTGTGGAAAGGTGTCAGCTCCCCTGGATCAACTGCTCTGCAGGCAGGGCACCCCCAGCCAGGGCTGTAGGGCATTTCCTGGGGACATTCCCACAGGAATTCAGCTCCAGCTTCCACTCCCTGAGCTCCCCCTGCCTCTGCCCCACTGAAAACCCTCTGCAGGGCTCCTGCAAGCACAGGTCAGGATAATGATTTTCCTTGTCTTAAATTAGCTCCTTAAGTTGAGGCATTTTAAGAACTCAACCCCCAGAAACTCTCAACTTTCTTTGGGTTTGTTTTGAGGGTTTTTTTAATCCCTGCACGAATTTTCAGCATTTGTGGAATTTTAACTTGGTTAAATTTAAACAAAGTAAAGGCATAAAAGAGAAATCACAAGATCAGTAACTCTTCCCTTTACTTATTTCTGAATTGAAGATCTAGACCTTAATACATTTTCTAGCAAATTTTTAAATAATATTCCCATTTAAAAAAAAAAGGAGGGGAAGGCAAGGAGTTCAAGTGTTTTACCTTTGGTCACTTCAGTTATTGTCTCCGTAGAGCCATCTGTACATTATCTTGTCTGATTAAAGCCACAACATAAAACCTTATCTTAAATTAATTTGCTTTTACTACTTAGTTTAAATTCCAATAAAATTTGACTGCACATTCTCTGTTCTGACACATTCTGAATGTGCTTATCTGCACAACTGAAATCCATGCTTTTCTCCCCAACTATGTATAAAATAGATCTCCAATAAAAACTGGCATGTTTCAGAGGAATTATGAAATCATTTTCAGGGCAGGATTGATACTAATTATGATTGATTTTGATTTAGTTTACATTTGCTAAACTTGCTCTTAAACCAAAACAAAAAAATTGAAAGTGTAGTTGGTACAAGTACAGCTATTGGTGTATGGCAGATATATTGAAAATCAAAAAAGCCAAAAATATTTTGAACAGGAGTATTCTCTTTCCTGCCCTAATATTTGTTTCACATTCAAGATTTCCTTAAGCTTTAAGTCCTGTATGGGTCAGCTGTGTAAGTCTCAGATTCATAGGGAAAAGTGACACGTAGAAAGGAGCTAAAAACCAATTCACCTTGGAAACCTTAACTGGCTTGTACAATTTGCCACGGTGTTCAATATATTTCAAAGGTATCCCATAATAACCAGCAGTTCTCTACAAAGGTCACTGTAAAATCATATCCTGTATTACTCCATATTTCTGAAATTGTTCCTTGTCTGCCAGCTGTTCAACTGAACTTTGCCAATGAAAGCAAAGTTTCCAGGGTTATCACTCTGCCCCTTCGACTGCATTATCTACAAAACCATAAACCTGAGTGGAAAAAAAAGATCTGGGAAGGTTTATAAAAGATTTCCTGAGCAGAGGCTGCGTCCAGCCTGTGCTCCTGAGCTGAAGCTGCCTTTGGGCTCTGCCACCATGCCTGCCGACTACAATGGGACCTGGGAGATGGTGACAAATGACAACTTCGAAGGCTACATGGTTGCTTTAGGTAAATGACAAAATGTTAATTAGATCAAGAGAAAATGGTTCAATTCTAAGTCAAATCCTTCTAAAAATTAATGAGCATTTTCTGTAATATACATTGTGGCATAAGGGTTTCTGCCAATCACATTGCAAATCAAGTAATTGTTTTCAAAATTGCAATGATCAAAATATATATAAGCAATTGAAGACTGGTAGCCAAAGATTTTATTCTTTATTTAGATAAATGAAAAAACAGATACAGGTGGGGGAAAAAGCCCCAAACCAACAGGTTTTCAGACCTAAAAGCTCTTTTTTACTCCTGGTATATTCTTAATGTAACAGTGGAGCCACAAGTTGGTTAAAGAGGAATAAGATATTCTATAACAGTAAATTAACAGTAATGCCATTATTTAATTAGTGCTTTGAATTAATTATGGTACAGAGATGAAAAATTTGAAGCTTTAACTGATTTTCTACTGGTTTTACCAAAGAACCTAAATCCTAATTGATTGATCTGTTCAGATGGAAATAGAAGAAATATATAAATACATAAAAAGAAACTCTCATCATTATTCATCAACAATTGAAAGCAGTTGCAATTTTGCCAAAGCTTTAACTCTCTTAAGAGAGAAAGGCAAGTCTCACTATTCATGGCTTTTAGCTTTTGCATTTGTGGGAAAAAACTCAATAACTCCAGGCACATCTGTAAATAATATGTGCATACACTTGTGAGGGACAAAAAGAGAGAGTGCTTGAAAATGAGAATGATTAGGACAATTTCTTGACTTTCAGGAGAAAGACACACATTAATTGAAGATATTTTTGTGCATATATGCATATATAAACTATAAGTTATATCTACACAATCAGCTACAGTAATTTCAAACTGCCAATTATTAAGCAAAAATAACCCAATGCCGAAACCAGTGCAAAGATGCAAATGTTGTAGGTGAGTCTCAGAAAAAAATGGCAGGAAAAGGGTGAAAAGATATTCTTCTGCTCTTTTTCTCTCAATTTTACATTTTGCTGATATTTTAAGTATTAATATGCTCAGATTCAAAGCACACAGGTTTTGAGGGGTATTTTTAATTCATCTGTCCTTTTAATTAATGCATACACATTTCTATACTTTAATTATAGATTAGGTTTGCCCTCTAAGTCAGAAAGTTTGATTTTATCATAAACATGTTACAAAGTATTTAAATATACTATAATAGAACTACATATCATTTTTATTGCTTATATTGTTCAAAAAGCAGTTATGAAAACCATGCTTTAATAAAACCTCCCTGATTTTTCTCCAGGAGCTACAAGACCAATATATTAGTCAGAAATAGCATTTCTTTAGAGGTCTAGACATTTTTGCCCTCAGAGAGAACTAAATTTTATGTTGCCTAGCTGTAAATCAGCCCTGGAGATACCTTTAATCCACCACAGCAGATAAAATATACCCAAGAAGACTTGCATATAAATACTGAACAAGACCATTATTCCCCATGTTTAAAAGTCACATTTTTTTTCAAGCCTAGCCTCTTACTCAACTCAATTAGTACTTCCCAAGTAGGCTAATGAATCTAGCAGAAGCAAAGGGCTTCATTAGTGAGTGGCATTGCTGGGCTGGCAGTGATTTACAGCCACCAGAGGACGGCCAGCACACCAGACCCATCTCTGAGAATTGCAGGAGCATGGGAGGTGCTTTCATGTGCACACAGCAGCACAGTCAGATCCCCTGGCATCTGGTCAGGAATGATTCTTGCAGATGGGGATGCTGCTGGGCAGCCTGGGATGGTGCCAGGGATGTTCTCCCCATGGTGCCAGCAGCGCTCCCAGTGCCAAGCAGGGTGTGCAGCATCATGTTAGTCCTCAATGGGAACAACATAAGGGTGCCAAGGGGATCAGTGCTGCAGGAAATGTTGACAGAATATGAAACAGAAACTGTCAAATGCTCTACACAAATGCTGTTTCTTGACTTTTGACTTTGAATTTGTCTCCTTTTGAACTGCAATTTGTTTGTCTGTCTGCAATTGAACAATAATGGATTTCACGTTTTTATTTGATTGCTTCTTTTTTCATTTCATTCTTTTACACTACTTAATTAACCTCTTGTATACTCCCAGACTACAGGTTCATTACAAAAATAACATGCCCAGGTCCTCTTGATTACATACTTATTCTCCCTTGATTACATACCCAGTCTAACACGCTAAATCTCTGATAAGGAATATTATTCTGAGATCCTTCTTTGGTGAGGCAAAAAAGGCACTCAGGCTTAATAGCCCCTCTTGTTTCATATTATCAAAAAAATTCAGGTGATGAAACACACCAGCATCTATTCACTCCTGCTTGTATGTTATATGCTCACAACATTCCCACGGATATCCCATTAAGAAATAAATTTATTATCAGTGGAAGAGCCTCAAGTTGAAAGCACAAGATGATTTTTATTTGGAATAATGTTTTTCTCTGAAAAATGTTGCAGTAAAAGCACCATTTGCGGAACTATGTTTGACTTACTTTATTTTTTAATGTGTAAATATAAATGCTGTGGGGTTTTGTTTTCATTACCAATACTGGAATTTTCACCCTCTTTTCTGGTTTTTGACAGGTATTGATTTTGCAACTCGTAAGATTGCGAAACACTTGAAACAAACAAAGGAGATTGTTCAAAATGGAGACAATTTTAAAACCAAAACACTCAGCACTTTCAGAAACTATGATGTGGATTACACTGTGGGAGTGGAGTTTGAGGAGCACACCAAAGGACTGGATAACAGAGTGGTGAAGGTAAAAACCTGGGGCCTGCTGTCTGTTCATGCCACAGGCAGCTCCAGGAGCCTGCAGTTCCCAAAATCAGCTGAATACATTAAGTCAAACCCCAATATTTTTCAGACATCAGAGGATTTTTATAAAGCAGAAGTAATTTGCATCCTGAGACAGTTTTCTTTCCTGCTACAAGCATTTATTAGAAATGCAAATCAGGATGGCTACTGAGATATGTGAGGACAATCATTAATTAGGTTTTTCTAGCGGGGGATTTTTCCAGCTTTTCTGATACACCTTATGTATCTAGAAAGTAGCAAAACTGTATTTTTACCTATGCATCCTCCTTAAGGAAACTGGGGGTTGATCCCTGTGAATTTAGGACTGCATCAATAGAACTTTTCATTTTGGGATGGCTGGGTTTGCACTGATCAGTCTTAGCTGGGCAGTTTAACAGCTGGGCATTGTTAAGATAAACCTGCACTCAGCTTTTGGGCATTGTTAAAATAAACCTGCACTCAGCTTTTGGGCATTGTTAAGATAAACCTGCACTCAGCTTTTACTCTTGGGGGAGCTTTGGGAAGGGGCAAGACAAAGATGTGAGGCAAAGTGTGGAGGGTGGCAGGGCAGGAGTGTAGGGAGCCCGCAGTGGGTGCTTTACTGCCCTGGGGATAACTGGAGTGACCCGAGCTCAGCACTGCCCCAGGAACCCCTGGCCATTTGTTCTGACACCTTTCAGGGGAATTTGTGGACAGCACCTGGATTGAGGGTCTTGTTGTAGCCCCTGCCCCACCTCCTGTGGCAGAATCAGCTCCTGGGGGATTCAAGCAAGGCTCTCTCAGAGAGCTCAGGGAGGAAAACAGTACACCAATTCACCTCCTGAATTCAGCTTCATGCTTCTGCATCAATACTGCCTCTGTTTTACTTTTTTCTCACCCTAAAAGCTGAAGCAACACTTTCAGATGTAGAAAGGCCAGTAGATGTGAAATTTCCACTGGCTGTCCCTGTGGGAGCCTTGCTAATCCAGCATCTCCTTCCTCCCTTGGTCATCACTCCCTGAATCTCTGTTATCAGCCCTGCTGGTTTCCACACCTCCATCTCCACGCCTCTGTTCTGCCACTCAGCTCCCAGCTGCCAAACTCTGAGAAGCTGAGATCAAAACTCTCTGTCAACAAGACCCGTTTGTTTTGGCAATTGCCACAGGAAAAGTGGCAGCATAGAGGACATGTTTGTATTTGAACTCACATCATCCCTCACTGGAGGGGCACAAATTTAGTAGAAGACGTGGCTTGCTCACCACAGATCACTTTTAATTCTCAAACTAACTTTGTGCAGTGTAATTCCTATGATTTCTTCCAAATTATTTCTCATTCACAGCCCTGCAAGCCATCAAAGAGTAAGACCCAATTTTTTTTTCACTATCCTGAACATCCCTATATCTAAATTTTCTTTCTGTCTCCTTCTCCAGTGGGCACTGAGTGGAACTAATTCCTATGACAAAGTCTATGCTTAAAAACACTGCTCCTACACCTCTTCAGATCAGTTGAAGGCATTGCTAAGGATCTAAGGACTCATTAGTTTCATCACTCCTTAAATCCATCAATTAGTGCTCCTCTAGTGCTCATCACCACTACAAAAGCCTTGCTCTGCAAAGGGGAAGGGAAGGGAAGGGAAGGGAAGGGAAGGGAAGGGAAGGGAAGGGAAGGGAAGGGAAGGGAAGGGAAGGGAAGGGAAGGGAAGAAGGAAGGAAGGAATTGTGAGTTTATAACCCTATCTGATTTAATTACAATACTAATTTCTAAACGAATCATATTATTTGTTTCTAGAGGGGAGAAGGTAAAAGGACCCATGTCATGCCATTACTTTCTGAATTGCTCTAAAAGTATTTTCTGGTCATTTCATTAACAAAACAATGCCTCAAACGCATTAAAGTTAGATGAAGGTAATAAAATTGGTAGGCAACATTTAAATGTAAAGAGGGCACGGATAATTTAAAGAGCATGTAGCTTGAAAATTCCGTAAATAAGAAAGAAATTAACCAAAATGGAATGAGTTTTGTCTCATTATTAATGGAAAGCTCCCTCATAAGAGAAATAAATCATCCAGTGCTGGACTAGAAAATTAATTGAGCTCCCAATGTGCTTGGAGCTTTATAATAACTGAGCTTTCATGGACTGTAACTGGTGTCTAATAAGGAGTTGTCTGATACATGGTTAAATACACCCCTAAAGGACAGTGGTTCAGATGCAGAGCAATTCCAATAAAGTTGCTTTGAATGTACCCTGGCACGTCTGTAGACAGATAATTCAGCCTGTAAAGAGAATTTTCCTTGCTGGGGGTTCTCCTGCTCCTGGACAAGAATCAGCATACCCAGGACCTTTTCTGCTGCTGCTAGCCTGAACCATGCCAGAGCAGGAGACAGTTGAGTATGGAAGGGATCTCCTGATGGCACCAGGTCCAACCTGGAGATGGTTGAGTATGGAAGGGATCTCCTGATGGCACCAGGTCCAACCTGTCTGCTCAGGCAGGGTCAGCTACAGCCCATTGTCTGGCTTATGATCATACCTCTAAATTTCTTACTAATTGTTTTAACGCTGTAGGAACTGACATGTGAAGACCAGGTGTGCCATCAGACATTTCAGAAAGTACATTAAAATATACAAACAAATTTAGTGGATGAGATGATAGTAACATACTGTTCCTCTTGTTACTTCATGCAGAGCTAGAAAAGGTTAGCGCTGCAGTTTGCAGTACAAGCCTTCAAGTCTCCACTCATGAAACCCTATAAGTTTTATTCATTAATGGCTTTAAACAGCAAGGAAAAAATGCATTTTGCATATATTGCACCAGTAGCTGTAAACACGCTCAACAATTCACCAGTTAGTGTGAACACTTGTTACTCATGTATGTGAAGAAACACATGGAAATGACAACAAAGCACTGCAAAAGCTTCCCTCTGTCACACTGCTGTCATCCTGAATGCATTTGGGTTTTCTTTAAATGCTTTGGGGTTTTTTTAATGAGGAAATTGGAGAATGAGAGGAAGCAACTGTAAATATGTATTCACATTGTTTGAACTTATTTTTATATGTTCATAAACTTCCGGTTAATGTAACTGAGTTAATGATCTGATTCATGCAGTCCCTGGTGACCTGGGATGGTGACAAACTGGTCTGTGTTCAGAAAGGTGAAAAGAGCAACAGGGGCTGGAAGCACTGGATTGAAGGAGACATCCTGCATCTGGTAAGGGCTGCTCCACACACCCACAGCGCATCACTGAGGCTGCAGCATAGGCTCAGGTTTTCCATTTCAAAGGATTTGCTATTTTTTTCTAGTTAGAAAGGTCTTTAGACAGTTCTGATCTCTGAACTCTAAGGAAATTTCTCCTCTGTTTCAACTCAGGAATGCTCAATTTCTGTCCACCTGCTCCCAATTAAGTCATAGCCCTGCAGTGGTTTTTTTGCTCCAGTTCACTTCCCTCCAGCTCTCAATCCTTGTTACTTTGCACCTCTAACATAATCTTATTCTTAAATAATCACTGGTAAAGAAGAAAAAAAAACCCCAATCAGATTGCAAGATAAATGTTATTCTTTTTTTTCTGAGCAAAGCAATATGAAATTTTAGCACACTGTGCTGTAATACAGATCAGAAACCCCTGAATATTCAAGAGGATCCCACAAACAACCTATACTGCAATTATTTTTTCTTAGTTCAGTAATAAATTCAAACACCTAAAGTAGCAAGCTGTAGCCCAAAGACAGATGTGGTGAGCCCAAGAGAAGCCAGAAAAGCCTGTGCAGGAAATCAGCAACCAGTGTTGAAAGATTTCAAAATGACAGTACTGTAGAATCACAGAATCATTAAGGTTGGAAAAGACCTCCAAGATCACAAAAGTCCAAATTTTGACTGAACACCACCATGTCCATTAACCCATATCACAAAGTGCCACATCTACGCATTTTTTGAACATTTCTCATAATGATAATGATTACAGAGTTTCCTGGGAAAGCAATCAAGAAATGGGCATGACAACACAGGGTGGCACAGCAGGTGGATGGAGATTCTTGAGAGGAGCCCATTGTTCTGTCCTAAGCTTTGCTGCTAGCAATCTGCCACTCCACAGGTTTGCTTTACACATGCTTGGTGTGGGCAGTCACAGCGGCTCCCATCTCTGTGCCTGAAAGGGCCAAGACAGGAATTCAAAACCACAAAGTGCCACCCAACTAAAATCTCCTGTCCAGGGCACTTCTGCAGCTCTGTCTGAACACACATTCAAAAGCTGACCTGGAAAGTTCTGCATGCTGGCACCAGGGTTTAGGCTGAGGCTGGTGGAAACAAAACCAAGCAGATCCTTACAGCAGTCCCCAGAAATGGTCCTGCAGGTTTGGCCCATTGCTGGCCACCTTTTCCAGTCCCTTGCAAGCCCTGTTTGGCTCAGGAATGCTGCCTGATGGCACCAGCCAAACTGGCTGCAATGTGCCAGCCTTTAAGGGGCCACTGCAGCCCTGGGCAGCAATGGTGCCCTGTTCTGGCCCCTGAGAAACAGCTGGGCACACTCTGAAGCAAATCAGTTTTTGAAAGCATTCCTGTTTTTTATTTATTTCCTTGTTTCAGTGCATCTCATGAATTTTGAGGTAACATGAATTATAAACTATTACAGTATATTGTTTTAATAACAACATGAAAAAGCCTTGAATTAAAGCAAAATTTTAATGCATTGTTCATGTTTATTCTTCTTAGAGTTCAATTCATGTATCAAAAACTAATTACTGCAACATGAAGTGCATACCTGCTGTTTGGTTACATATAATGCACTTTTCTTACTGTTCTCTGTTTCATAAGCATAAGTTTTTAATGCAGTGGCTCAGTTGGAGCAATTTCTGGTGGGATCTGGTATACATGCAAAATAAAACTTCTACCACTGTATACTTACTAATTGTTTCAATACTGTAGGAACTGACATGTGAAGACCAGGTGTGTCATCAGACGTTTAAGAAGAAGAACTAAAATGGAGCAGAAAACCTCCCAGATTTTCATCACAATGTTATGCTGTTATGTTTTGTCTAAAGAGAAGAATGAAGCCAGATTTTCATTCGTTTGACAGTTCTATGTGAAGATATTATGTGCCTGTTTATGGAAACAAACACATTTTATAGAAATAACACCAAAGAGCTACATACCTCATAAATTCCTTTACCTTTCAGTCTAGAGTTAAATAAAAGTAATTGTCTTTCAAATTATGTTTCCCTACATCTTTATAATGACTTCCAGAGGAATGTCCATTAGCAACAAGGCTGAAAATTAACAGTCACAATTATTTCAGTCACAGTCTGTGTCTCCATAGTGCTGTATTATCATAATGTCTCTGGGTGACTGATTAACACTGGATATTCACTGGACTGTTTCTATTTAATTTGGTCCTGGATCACTAAGTCCACAGTTTCAGGCAACAGAATGCCTCACTGAGCACAGTACATGTCCTTTCACATCAGGACTGTTCCCTTGGATTTGGCCCAGGTCTAAAGCTGCTGCTGATTATCACCTGATCAATATCTCACGGCCTTTGTGAAGCGCTGCAGCTCCTCAGTACCATCCTAACATGGATCAATGACAATGCTGTAACTGCCAGTTAGAGCTGGCAGCCTAATAACCATCCCCATGGGGAAATCTGCTCTTTGAAGCAAACGCTGCATTGAAGAGTTGCTCCATGGTGTGAAAACTAAGGCACACTTAGGACTGTGAGGGGAAAACTGCAGAGTATACACAGTGTGCATGTACCCTGTGCAAGAAAGAGTGCCCAGCATGCTGCAATCTTCACCTTGTACCACCTTTCAGAGACTGTAAAAAGAAAAATCTTTTCCATGCAATTCTTCTCAGTTTTATTCAGGGTTTTTCAAAAGAATTCATGTTCTTTGCTAAAGGCAAGTTTAAGTCAACCATGGATGATGAACACTACTTCAGTAGATAGAAACTTTTATTATTCAAGAAAATGTGTGCACACCTTCCCCAGAAGAGCTTGTATACCCAAAAGCTCATCTGCTTTTTCCAATGACATGAATTATTCTAATAAAATACACTGTCTTTCCTACAACCTTGCCTTTCAGATATAAAAAACTTCCACATCAGCTTTAGCACTGTTAAGTTCCCTCTTGTCCATAGGCTCCCATCCTCTGTTTAGTATGGGAGGAGTGAAAATCCACTGAACAGACCAGTGGCTCAGTGGAAGTACAGAAAATATGTGAAAAAGCTTTGGCAGAAATGGAGGAGCATATGCTTTCTCCTCATCTCCACCTGCTCCTCAGCCCACTCACTGTCAATAGCTCAGGGTAGGAAAGGAGGGAGTCTCCCAGCTGAACTAGGTTACATCTGCAAAAATCTGATTAATGTACCACCAATACTTCTATGGCCACAGCCATTATCCTGGCTCCAGCTGGGATTGAGATAAATTTCATTTTAGTAGCTAGTACAGAGCTGTGTTTTGGATTTAGTATGAGAATAATGTGAATATCACACTGATGGTTTAGTTGTTGCTAACTAGTGCTGCCTCTAAGTCAAGGACTCCAGGTTCCCTGTTCTGCCTGTGAGGAGGTGCACAACAGGCTGGGAGGGAGCAGAACCAGGACAGCTGACCCAAACTGGCCAGAGGGATATTCCACACCACAGAACACCATGCTGAGCATATAAAGCTGCAGGAAGGAAGGGGAAAACGGTTGTGTTTGGGATGACTTTCCCCAGCAATTCCTTGGTCTTCCCAAGGAGCTGTTACATGAGATGGACCCCACTGTCCTGGACATGGCTGAACACCCACCTGAGAAGTGGAGAATGAACTCCTTGTTCTGCTTTGCTTGTGCATGGAGCTTTTTCTTCACCCATCAAACTGTCATTGGCTCAGCCCTGGAGTTTTCTCATGGATTGGCTCTGTGGTGCTTAGTTGCCAGCTGGAATTAAATCACGACAGGCATAGAAGTGCATATGTCAGGATATTTTTATGAATTGGACTTTGCTCCTCCTGATACACGTTGACTTCGTATCAAACTTCCTGTGTCCGTTGCCTGGGCAATGCTTTCCTGTTAGCTTGCACAGAAGAAACTACACTTGGAGTTAGTAAACTTCTTATTTTGTCTTATTCAGCCCTGGACTGAATAAGTAGAAATGCATTCAATTCATAGTTCTAAGTCTCTGCTAGTTAGAAGTATAAAAAGTACCTCAGCTCATTAGGCTTTCAAATTATTATCAGGATGTAATCACTAGGAAACAAAATGTGCATGTTATAATCTGTGATATTTCTCCTGGTTGGTTCTTGCCAGGAGTAACCCTGTCTGTAAATTCACACCAAATCATAAATCCAAAGAAAACATTTCATACATCACAAGGAACTGTCATCAATTCACTAATGATGAGTCTGAAGAGGGAAAGCAAACATTCTGCAAGTGGTTTCTTATTATGCTCACTAGTTCTGTCTAATGGTTATGGTTCAGAAGCAAAGGAAGCAGGCAATTGAGCACAAGTAGACTTTGATTGGGAGGAAACTGGATCTGACCCTATTTTTTTGCCTAGCTCGAAAATGAAAATTTCTGACTTTTTAACAGGAAGTGAGGAAATGTGCAAGCTTTTTTACTCTCCAAAACAACATTTTCTTTTTGCACAGACTGATACACAAGAACCTGCAGCCTCCTTTACAACTGCACACACAGTGCTGGAGACAGAGGAGATATTCTGTTGCATTATAATTCCTTCCAAAGTTATCCTTGTTTGCATCATATTTGTGATGTTAGGCTGGTCTCTAGGCTGTTCAAAGTCCCTTATCTCCTTGTCAGCAGATTAAATACTTGTGCTGGAGGAACAGACCTTGCTGGTAAATCAAAGAATGTTCATTCACATTCTTTCAGCCCTCTGGCACACAGTGCTCTCTCAGGTGTTTTGAAGGATTACCATTTGCATGGATTCTTTATTCTTTTCCTCACAGAGAATATTGCTCAAATACAGCCCCAGGAAGGGAATTTATCAGCAACCTTCTGATCCAGTGTAGTGGGATGACCCTGGATGGATTCTTGGAACCCACCCGAGCCTCTCTCTCTCTGACTCCTCTCTGCAGTTGCACAGGGGAGACAAAAAACAACAAAGGGTTCATGGGCTGAGATAAGGACTGAGAGAGAGATCCCTCACCAGATACCATCGCAGGCAAAATGGGCTCTAATTAGAGATATTAATTGACTTTATCTCTAACAAAACAGAGCAGGATAATGAGAAGGAAAATTAAACCTTGAAAACACCTTCCCCCACCGCTCCTTCCTTCCCAGCTCTACCTCCTGCCCCAGTGGTGCCAGGGGACAGGGATGGGGGTTATGGTCAGTTCCTCACCCGTGGCTTCTCCTGCTGCTCAGGGAGGGGAGTCCCTCCCACGGGAGACAGTTCTCCAGGAACTTCAACTTCTCCAATATGAGTCCATCCCATGGGAGACAGTTCTCCAGGAACTTCAACTTCTCCAACATGAGTCCATCCCATGGGAGACAGTTCTCCAGGAACTTCAACTTCTCCAGTGTGAGTCCATCCCATGGGAGACAGTTCTCCAGGAACTTCAACTTCTCCAACATGAGTCCATCCCATGGGAGACAGTTCTCCAGGAACTTCAACTTCTCCAGTGTGAGTCCCTCCCATGGGAGACAGTTCTCCAGGAACTTCAACTTCTCCAGTGTGAGTCCATCCCACAGGCTCAGAGTCCTCCCAGAACTGCTGCAGTGTGGGTCACTCTGCCACGGGCCAGTTCTCCAAGGACAGGCTGCTCCAGCCTGGGAGCAGGGCCCCTCTGACCACAGGCCTCCCATGGGGTCACAACCTCCTCCAGGATTCCCGTGCTCCAGCCTGGGCTACTGCACGGGCTGCAGGTGGATCTCTGCATCCCTGTGGATCTTATTCCATGAGCTGTAGGCGGAACTCTGCCTCCCCCATGTTCCTCCATGGGCTGCAGTTGGATCTCCATGGGCTGCAGGTGGATCTCCATGAGCTGCAGGTGGATCTCCACGGGCTGTGGGTGGATCTCCACAGGCTGTGGGCGGATCTCCACAGGTTGTGGGTGGATCTCTGGCTCTTCCATGGGCTGCAGGGCACAGCTCCCTCACCTCGGGCTACAGAAGGATCCCAGCTCTGGTGCCTGGAGCACTCCTGCCCTCGCTGAGCTGCTCCTCTCCCACGTTCTCACCCCACTGTTCTCTGGCCACAGTTGTACAGTTCCCTTTCTCTCCCTTCTCAGATCTGTTCTCCCAGACGTGTTCCCACCATTCCTGAGTGACCAGCCCTGGCCAGCAGCACGTCCTTCTCTGGAGCTGCCAGGACTGGCTCTGCTGGACACAGAGGAACCTCCCAGCAGCTGCTCACAGGAGCCACCCCTGGAGCTCCACCCTGCCAAAGCTGGGCCATGCAAACCCAATAAATCCAGAACAGAAAAGCCTGAGCAACTCAACACGACTTCCTCATGAGTGCAGCACTGGGGAAAGAACCAGTACCATAACCTGTCACTGGGCTTTTCAAATGACAATGACAAAGCTGCGCGGAACAAATTTTTATGGCGGATTTTCTAAAAACCTCTGCATTGAGCCAACTGGCTCTGCATTGGGCCAATTTTTCTTCCAAAAATTTGAGCATTTTATTGCCAACTGCTAAGGGAAGAGAGCAACACTGCAGGCAGAGGCTGTAGAATAATGTTGTTAAAGCTGCTACCAGTTGTGTTCTGTGGCAAAGCCCTACAGTGCTGCCTTCCTCTGCAGCTCTGGAGGGTCACAGACATGCACAGAATGCCTTCTGAATTTGCCGTGGATATCCTGGATGCTCTGCTGCTTGTCAAAGATACTCCGCTGCCATCTGGCAAGAAGTCTGAGGTTTTTAAATCAGCATTTACTTCAAGATCTGACGGAGACAAAATTAAACCAAAAAATGTTGCTTAGTAAGATTTATTCCTATTCTTCTAAGCAAGGGTATATATTTTCCTTTAGTGGGAGAGATTGATAGAAGGGATTTCTTTAGCAAGTTTTTTTCCCACTAGAAGAGATTATTTTCTTTAATTTGTGACTGATTTAAAGGGCAGAGGTTGCAGATACTTTAATTTCAGCTTGCTGATTACTTCTTTCTTATGCAGATTGTGAGGATTAGAAGAAATAATTTCATGAAAATTAGATTTAAAATAATACTAATGAGACAAGCTTTTTTTATAGCTGCAAAAATGTTGTCAGTTATTCTCTAAATAGCACATTTGCTTTAATTATATCTCACACTGCAGTGCTTCAGTCACCATTATACAGAAATGGGAATGCAATAGATGATAGTAGATATTCCAGAGTTCTTCAAGGTGGAGGAATCCATGGAAAGATGAGGAGCTTTGTCTTATGTGAGAGCAAACATGGCTTCACTTGGAGAAAGAATATAAACATAAAAGGAATAGGGGCACACTCTGCTCCAGGCTCCAGGAGAGGAAAAGATCGACAGGACAAGAAGGAGCAGCCTGGAACTGCAGCATGGAAACTGCAGGTGGCCATCAGACAGTGCCTCTGCTCTGCAAAGAGCTGCAGGGCTGCAAGAGACTGGCAGATGAGACTGGAGAGTCTCTGTGCTCCCACCACTGAATCCACTTTTCTTCCATCAGCAAACCTATCAGTGTGCCTGCAGCAACAGCTGGCAAAAAGACTGGCAAGAAGATCCCACAGATATTAAAATTCTGACTGCTTTTATGGGGGAAAAGAGTCAAATGGAATCCCTGCAGTAAGAGAAAAGCTACTAATGTATGGCAAGACCCAGAAACAGGAACATTGGAAGTTCTCTTTACCTGTTCTCATGCTACTGTACTTTGGATTTCTGCAGGGTTTGGTTTGGGTTACAGTCTTTCAAAGAAAGGCTTCCCAAATGTCTGATAAACCCTTCACAAAGGCTTTTCCTGTAAACTTAGTTATGACTTCAGAATTAAATCATGGCATGGAAGTTAAATGGGATGGCTCCCTGTGAAAGCTGCAACAGGCATACTTTTAATGTGCTTGCTGCCTTTGTCACTGCACCCAAAGTTAATTGTTTTCCTGTAATTTCTTAATTGTCTTCCCCTGTCACCTCTATTTCATTCACTTTGGATACACACATGTACCATATCCATGGATATATATATATTTATGCATCTTTACACACATGTATTTACATCCAGGGGTAGAAGGGTTCATAGGTGCCCACGATATTTGTTTGCCTACACCCCCACATCTTTTGAACCAGTTGCCCAGGGCAGACTGGTCAAGCAAACCTGACTGTAAAGTATAAAGTCTCTAAATGTAATAATTCTACAATATTGAGTGAAAATTAATAGCCTGATAGAACGCCTCCAGTAAAAGAAAGGCTACAGGGTGAGCTCATGTTTACCAAGTCCTAGAAAATAATTTAGGATAATGCCTGTAACCATGGAAAACCTTCAGCTGGATGCCAATGAACTCAACCATGAGATAAAATCCCCTAGAAACCAAGCTTTGGTGGTTCTGCTGCTCACTGTAGTACTTGTTTCATTGTCTACTTTACAATATTTAATATTTTTTCTACTTACTAAATGATATGATTTGTCTTATTCTGGCTGTCTGTCTAGGACCTGACTCATTTTTTCAAAATTCGCTCATCTTTCCCTATGCATGTGTAGGGGAAAAGAACTTTGTTAACGAAATAATATGTTTTCTCTTGAGGTGCCATAAAGCCAAAGATTGCTGAAATTTCCTGATGATCAGACTAAAGCAGTGCTCTTCCAACAGGGCAGCAGTCCTAAAGGCCAGCTGAAGACTATTTTGCCTTTTCTACACATTGCCTGAACATCCTCCCACTCCTCTGTCATGCTTTCCAGCTTGAGCAGAGAAAGGTTATTGAGCTTTGGCGCAAAAGTGAGTCTTATAATAAAAGTCCATTGGTGTAACAATTGAGACAACAGTAGGTTCTCAAAATACACAATTTTATCTTTTCTTGATATGGTTTTAGTTAATTTTCAGCTTTTGAAATAATTATAAGGATGTCAAACTAGGTATTGGAGCTTATTTTGTAAGTAGTTCTACTTAAGTCAGAGCAGTTGCAAGGAGTCATTTATTCAGTTCAGCCAGATCAGATCCTGGTCAGACCTCTGCTGAA